>NW_009191528.1:0-47164 GCF_000690835.1 Fulmarus glacialis | reverse complement strand
AAAAATATAGATATTTTATATATATGTATGGGTGAGTATATGTATTATATTACATGATATATAAATGGATAGTAATATAAAAAGTACCTTGTCACCTGTAGAAATTAATTTCTCTCATTATTTATTTGCATTTAATCCTTGTATACCTCAGGTGAAATGGCATCTCACCATGTTAGGTACTGTAAAAGATCTGTAGCCATAGTAGCATAATATAATGCTGCCTAATAGTATTTTTGGTATCTCTGCACTGCCTTTCTTGCATACTTGAAGTAGTAGACTGTTCTGTAGTGATGTTCCAGGTAGGACTGGTTAGCTTTTTAGAAAAACTGTCTTCCTTACTTTTATTCTGTCCACTTCATTCCACTGCGTTCACACATTCTGTTAGTGGAAAAGCTTGTGGCTGAAACGCCTTTGTGATCTAAATAGTTTAGATAACCAGAGGCTAAGAGAAGAAGTGAAAGCTTCCAGATATTACATATAGCTCTCTCACTGAGAGCTGAAGCTTTAATTTTAATCTGACAGCTGGTTGATGTTATTTCTAATACTCTTGCCATATCAGTGGTAGTTCAAGTTCTGTGCTCACTTGGTGGTTGGTCTACTAAAACACCAAAAGAACTTTTCTGTTCTGATGGTGGTTTTTGTAGCATGAGGGTGCGGGAGTTTGCAAGAGATTGACCTACGGTTACATATTACTAAACAAATATAGCTTTGTTGTAAAAAAACTATCTTTGCTAGCTTACTATTTCAATTTAAAGATACTGTCTTCTGTTTTCTGTCTTTTGAATAAGATGATTGTTTCTTCATTTTAAAGATGGCAAAAATAAAAAGCAATTGTTGGTTTTTTTAATAGGTATTTATGATGATGATCCTGAAATTATAACATTGGATAGAGGAGAATTTGGTAAGTTTTAAATAAATAACTATCTGTTTGACAATATGGCAACCCAAAGTAACAATTTTTACATTCTAAGCTGTATATCTATAGACTTCTATTACCTATCTATACAAAAAACTGTCAGAAAATCATCTTCAGATGAGAAAACAAAAAAACCCCAAACCCTTTACACTTCCTGATAAATGCTAGTTAGCAAATAGATGAATAGCAATACAGTTTATATTAAGTTTGAAAGAGATTTTTGTGAGATCTGTAAGAGGAAATTATCTGAATTAACGTTTTATTTCTCCTAATGTAGCATTACTATTTTTTTGGTCTCTTGGCTAAAAATGCACTTGATAGGAAGTGTTTCCCCTGATTTTTCTAGTAATTATATTAACTTGGATTTTTAGATTGCATTCTCACCTATTAGACAGGGATTCTACATAAAAAGATTGCCTGGTGGAACCCAGAAAATACGTGAAGCGATATAAGGAAATGGAAAGTTCTAGTGGGTAAAAATCTTTCAGAACTTGTATTTTGTTTTTAAGGTAACCAGACTTTCACTATCGCACATTTCAGCTAGGTTAATCTGTAGAGAGTAAATTTATTCTTAATTAGTAGAACAGATGTTGAAAGTCAGGGTGCTGATATCCTCTGAAATATGATCTTTGCGCACTTTTCTACAACAGTGAGTATGTGCAAGTGAGGTGCAGTCTTTATCCCATCTGAGTTACTGTTACTAACTGTATATGAGATATAAATACTTAATTCAGCTCTTGGGGAAAATGATATGGTAAAAATGTACATTCTAGATATAACTACATTGTAGATGTGCATTACGTAATTACAATTTTCTTCTCTCCATGTAGATGCTGCTGTTAACTCAGGAGAACTATGGTTTGTGAATTTTTATTCTCCCCGATGCTCCCACTGCCATGAGTTAGCACCTACGGTATGTGTAACAAGCAAATTAACTCTGAAAATTCTTGGTTTTAACAGCGTAAAACTCAATAGTGTATTTTTTACACTGAAGCTGAAACCAGAGACAACAATTCAAGATGCCAGGAATAAAACATGTGCTGATTTTTCATTATATCTTTATAGGAAAATATCCTTTTTTTTTCTTTTTTTTCTAGTGGAGGGAGTTTGCTAAGGAGATGGATGGAGTAATACGCATTGGAGCTGTCAACTGTGGAGATAATAGAATGCTTTGTCGAATTAAAGGGATTAACAGTTATCCCAGTCTGTATGTTTTCAAAACTGGAATGGTGAGTGATAAAACTTCAAGCGTTTTTAGAAAGACTGAAATCTGGAAGAGTATTTCTTTAATACTTGTTCAATCATAGATCTTTATATAAAGATTTTCCTTTTAATATATTACTTCCTTTTGATAAATTACTTTTTCTCTTCCTTCACCTTGGTTAAATTAATTTAGAAAGTTAACTTCAAAAATAGATATCTGGTTTATACAGTGCTTTTTTTTGAATCATTTCACCGTGCAACGTATCACTTCTGATTTGGGAATATACTGTCGGCAGTGGTGCTGTAGCAAAGCAACAAATCTACTTGAACAGTTTCTCTTACAGTATTGTAATGGACTTTTCAAATACAAAGAATAGTCTGTGGTTTTGAGTGCAAAGAATATGATCATGTACCTAAAGAAATGTAGAAATTCCTTCCACAAGATTTCCTCCATGCTAGCTGCGTTATGTACATCATGCTTTATAGCTGCTTGTTAAGTAGTGGTGCCAGGGGTGGTGTACAAATTGAACTTGAATTGAACTTGGGTACGTTTTGATAATGGTAAGATTTGAGAGGTTGAACGCAGAGATTGTGCATACACTAAATGGACTGACGGCAAGCAGTTTTTACTTAAATAGAAATATAATCATTGGGAGTTGGTGTTTCTAAGACTAAATTATCCTTGTGTTGCTGGACTTGGAAAGAAATCACATTATAAAATTTCAATAAAAGTTAAATTCCAAATATTCCAATATGGGAGGCAGAGAACAGTTAGAGCTAAGGTTTGGGGCAGGCGGGGAGGGTGTCCCGTGGTTGCATAGGTTTTGGGGTTTTTTTTTCTTTTTTTTAACTTTATAAACTTTATTCTTTGTTTTCTGTAGCAACCAGTGAAATATTATGGAGACAGGTCAAAAGAGAGCTTAAAGAACTTTGCTGTGCAGTATGTTACAAGCACAGTCACTGAGTTATGGGCAGGTAATGTTCACATATTTTGCTTGGGGTGTTGTTCTTGAAATTGCTTTTACAATATAAAATATGTCAGAAACTATGTATACAACTGATTCTGTCAACTAAGTTATTTTTGAGATTAAAAATAGTTCACTGTAATTTGCTAATATAAATATAAAGCCTTCTTGTTTCATAGTCATGTTTAACGAGCCACAAACTGATGCAAATTGTTTCACTCTTAGGAAACTTTGTTAATGCCATTGAAACTTCATTTGCTTCTGGCATTGGTTGGCTGATCACCTTCTGTGCTGAACGCGGGGGTAGGTGTATTACGTACTTTTCAAATAAGGCAAATGGAAAAAAAGTACTTTTGCTGATAGTGGCATAACCCCTTTTGCTTCTAATAAAAAGCTGTAAAACATCTTAGGTTATCACAGTATTTGGACTGTGGGCCTCCGTTTTAGAGGCAGTTTGTCAAAAGGGACATTAATAGAAAGATTATGCTATTGTGCTTCTGTCACGTGAGTCATTACAGCAGCACTCAAGTGTAACCCCTCAGGGAGGGAACTGGCAGAAAAGGCCTCTGACTTCAGTTTCCAGCTCAGGCTCAAATGACAGATATTACATAGGTGCATGCCAGCTTGTCATGATAGCTGAGTAGAAGAAAGGATGTATCTCCCCATTAAACCAGCAATACTCAAGAAATATTTTCTGTTAAGTTAGGTTTGGACATAGTAATTGGCTCTTACCGCTGATGTCATGACAGAATATAGATTTGCGTTATTTTTTGTAGCTGTTTGTCACTGACTTTCTTGGGATCAGTACTGGATATGGTATATGAGAAAGTTGCCTTAGTTAGCTGGTAGAGCTAAGTAAATGCACTACACCTTTGACAAATAAAGATTTCTCGGTCTTATGAAGAGACCTTTGCTCTGTGAACTGAATAACCAGAGCTGCAGTCTTGGATTTATATTTGTAAATAGCTTGATTTCAAGTTGCAGTCCTTTTGTTATTAAGTTTGCAACTTTGGCTCAATTAAAGTGAGGTTGATGCATCTTCTTATTTCAGAAAAAAACCCGCGTCAGTAGGTAACTATCCAAAGTCTGGATGGGTAATTAAATCATATGACGTATTTATTATAGTGAGTTATTATTTGAATCACAGAAAATTGATATTTCCATCAAATCACATTCCAAGACAGTATGTAGATACCTCTAGACAGTATGTAGATACCTCTTGGGTTTTTTTTATTTTTTTCCAAACATTGGTTAAGAAGAAATTTTAAAGGTCAGTCTTAGTATAGCAAATAAAATTTTAAAATTTTTAAAATGAGAATTCTGTGTTGATGAAGCAAGAGAATGTTATTCATGTTATTTTTAACTTAGACAACCATCAAGTGCTGATTACTAGATGTTACAATGTCAAGTCACTGAAATACCGGATGAATAGCCAGGAAGCATGCTTTTTGAAATGTCACTTTTGTAGGGAGGAAAGGGGTAATTCTAAACAAGAGTAGGTTTCGTGCATTAATAATTTTAAGTTTTATGTTTGTAAATAAATGATTTTTATTTTGCAGATTGCTTGAGTTACCAAACACGCCTTAAGCTAGCCGGCATGTTGGTAAGCAGTGTTTCACTTTGAAAGCATTACCTATTATAGTTAAAACAAAATAAGAGAAGTGAAAGCATAAAGTTGTAGCCAAAACTCTCACTGAGTTTAGTGGAACCAAGATTTCACCCATTAACTTTCAGAAGAGTGTAATATTTTGACTTAGTAGCTATTGGAATAACATTAATTTTTTAAAGAATTTTATAAAAGATGAATGAATATAAACTAATTAATTACAATGTGGTCTCCTTCCATTTTCTAAATGTTGTATATAATTGCTTCTGTTGGGATTTTCAAAAGCATTTCTGAACCTGAAATTAAAAAATACTCTTTGGTTTTGTGTTTGGTTTTGTTGTTTTGTGGTGGTTTCTTGTTTTTTATTACAGGAAGGTCTTGTTAATGTAGGCTGGATGGACTGTGGCACCCAGGGTGAGCTTTGTGATAATTTAGATATCTCATCTAGTACTACAGCATACTTTCCACCTGGAGCCACGATAAATAACAAAGAGAAAGGAGGTGTTTTGGTACGAGTTGTTTCTCAACTGTTCTGTATTTAGATAAAATAAGGTGATGACAATGACAAAGGAATAAATATAAATATAAGTATAAATAATTTCTAGATTGATTATATACAACTGAAAAGATGCTTTTTTCTTTTTTCTTCTAAGCCTGTATGCCTGGTATGAGTTTATATCTCTCCTAGCTTCTAAGGCAGTGATCCCCAGAGGTGGTCCCCAGTTTGCTAGTATGCTGGGAGAGTGACCAGGAGTACGCTGCAGTAGCAGCAGCCTGTGGCTCTGCCTAGCCACCTCCTCAGGAGCCTCCCTGAGCAGCAGTGGGAATCCAGGGGTGGGATGTGCTCTGTGACAGGCCCAAGAGCTAGTTCTGAAGCTGCTACCCACTATCCTGGGCAAGCTTGGGAGATTTGCCATGTGCCCCCAATTTTTATTCCAGAAGGAATATGCCCCAGGTATCACGAGTTTGAGAAATGCTACTCTGAACGGAGTACTGGCACGTGTGGTAAAAGTACTCCTACGTTGTCTGTCAGTACGGGTTATGCTGTTCGGCTATATTGTAATATTGCAACCTCCTCCTACGTTTGTAGTTTTAACTTCCTTAATTGATGGGAGACATTTCTCAGTTTGAAGCATGACTTGTTCCTTTCTATATCTTTAAAAGGAGGAAATTAAATTTGTAACCTACCTACTTTCAACCTTGTAACTTATCAACTCTGAGTTACTAATTCATATTGCTTCCTAAATAGAAAAAATTACTGAAACTTAAATATCTGTACAGTGCAGTTAAGGAAGGCTGTAAAACTAGATTGAAAAACTTGTAAACTTGATTGGAAAATTTGGTTTGAAATTTGAATTTGAGACTTTTAGCATGCGTTTATGACAAAATACGGTATCTTGAGTTTAATATTGTGGGAAAACAAGCTAAAAAGCAGTATTCTGAGCGTGGTATTTGTGAAACTATATGTATGAAAAAGAAGTTGATCAAATAACGTATTATTAACTGTACTCTTCAGTTGATGGAAAGGAACAAATCAGAATAATTTCCCTGACACTTTGAGTACTAATCATCAACAATCAGGTTGATGTTTGTAATTTCTTATAATAAACACAGTTAATTTTCCTTCCTAGTTTCTTAACTCCTTGGATGCCAGAGAAATATATCAGGAAGTAATGCAGCATCTGCCAGACTTTGAAATTATCTCTGCAGCATCCTTAGAGGTAAATTTTAAAAAATATGTTAAGATTTCTTTAAATAATGTATTTTTAGGTTTTTTTTATCATTGGTTTTTACATTTTTCAAATCCTGTTGATACAACAACCTAGTATTTATTTAACTGAAAATGACTTTTTTTTTTTTCCCCCCTCTGTAGCCAAAATTATTTAATATTGTCTACATTCACTTTTGTTGTTTAGCAAAACAACAAGGGGGGGGCATTTATTCAATAGGAAAATAGAAAACCACGAAGTTGCTAGTGCAACTCACTCTGCAACTGTATCTTTCTGATTGTTTTTTAAATCAACTACATTGTAGAGAATTTTATTTTAAATGTATTTTGTCAGTAAGAAACAAAAAAATACTTGTTAATCCATGATAAGTTATGTATGAACTGAAACTAGAAGTCATAAAAGTTACTCATGTCTTGGAGAAAAAAAAGAGGAAACCTCTCTTCACAGTTGTAGTAGCACTTAGCAGCTTGATCTACAATAGGAAACACACATGGAAACAAAAGGTATTCGACGGTAGCATGTAGCTGGCTGTTTTCAGATTTTTTCCTCTTTCCCACTTATGATGCAGTAAAATGAAGTTTAGTGGAGGGACTACATGAAAGAATTTGTTGAGTGGAGGAGGTCACTCAGAGATCAGATGAATAATTGGGCATTTGCCTTTATAAAACCTAAAAGGAATTTACAAGTTGGTATAAATTGGGAATAATATTTTTTTCTCCATGTTTTTATTGTGGTTTTGTTGTTTTGTTTTTTTTTTTTCCCTTCGTTTAAAGGATCGTGTGGCTCATCACCGATGGCTGCTTTTCTTCCAGTTTGGGGAGAGTGATAAATCAAATGTACAGGAATTTAAGAAACTTAAATTTTTACTTAAAGATGAACATATTCAGGTAAAACTGCTCACTCATCTAGTGTTAAATACCATTTAAATTCAGAGAACAAGTCAGTATGTTTTTCATTAACTGTTACTACCACCTGCCACCTCTGGTACTGAAAGAGATATACTATCATATGGTAGGTCTGTAGTAAAGTTTTTAATTAAAAGCAAGCAATGAAGTTTCCTATAGGGTTTGAATAATTTAAAAGTAGTTAGGAAAGATTGTCTTTTAAATCTGCTCTCTCATGGGAAATGTTGCTGCAGATCCCATTCAGTTAACAATTAAAAGTTAACACTTCAACATCAAATTGATGTATGTGAAACTGTATTTTAACTACTCGGAAAACCCTATAATTATCTTGAAAATTTTCTTAATAAAAAGAAACCAAATTCAAACTTTGTACTAAAGACACATGGATTGTGTTATTCTATAAGATATGTATTTTTAAAAAATTGTTGCATTGACTAGAAGAATTTTAATGTCACATTTATTTTAGGTGTCTTTTTGCTTCCTTGCTATTTTGTTTGGAGGGGGAAAAAAAAGAGGATTCTTTATCGTTTTATTCCCCGTTTTGACCTTTAAATTAAAAATTAGAAAACAGCCTAATACAGCTGTGCTAGTAGTTTTCCTCAAATGTCATAGTTACAAGATTGCCCTAAGACCTCTGTGCTTATAAAAAGGCTACTACTTTTCCATATTTTTACCTTTTTTTAATGAATCTATCCTAACTCTTATTGCCTTTCCAAATAAATTAATCTATATAAATTAGGATGCTTTAATTAAAATGGCACTGTCTGTTAAATAGGTTGGCAAGTTTGACTGTCTTTCCTCACCAACCATTTGCAACAAACTATATGTCTATCAGCCTTGTTTAGCAGTCTTCAAAGGAAAAGGAACTGGAGATTATGAAATTCATCATGGTAAGGGAAACTTTGGCAAGTTTAAATCATTACATAACCACTTTGAGATGACACTATCTTTGGCAAACTGCATTTGTTTTCCCAAGGAACGGTTTTGTAGTTTTAGTATTTGCTATTTTTCCTCTGACCTTAGTGTAGCCTTGCACAAACGTATCATTTCCTTTTGTTTTTTTTCTTTTTTTCCTGGGTAAGCAGTCATCAGATACCAAGAGATGTATTTTGTCTCTACTACTCTGTCTATTTCAATGTCATTTACATGATTACATACAAATGAAATCTCTGAAGCTGATCAGGATGGCTTCTGCTTTGGGTAGGATAAGCAAAGAATGCTGTAAGGCACACCCTTCATAGAGGCTTAACATGCTGGTTATACAGTGCTGCCAACTTGAGAAACTTGGATTTGATTTCATGTGTCACTGCACTGAAACTAATTCCATGTTTTGCTGACTTCCATCCAAGAAAATCTGTATTGAGACTTTTACCACTTACTTTCATTTCCAAAGTAGCAGTTTCCTTCCAGGAAAGGTTGGAACTACGTTACTGTGTACCACTGAAAGGACTCAAAAACTCTGGTTGAAGAAGAACAGAGCCTGAAGCAAAACTGTAGCTTGCAGCAATAGCTGTAGCTTCATCCAGAATGCGGCACAAGACCATTATGCAAGATGAGGTTCTCATTTTTCAGCCTCTGAAGTATTAGAAACAGCTTGCTAGAATTAAGTCAGAACCTCAGTACTGTAATAAAGAAGAAAGGAGAGAAGTTTTTGACCACTTAGGAAAGATTAGTCATATCTAAGGGGGAAGGATGATCCCATATATCTAGTGATTGCTGCCAGGAAAAGCCTTATATACTCTCTGAAATTTCCACTCCTGCAGAGAAGCCAAGAAAGGGTCATATACATACAGTGTTTTTAATCTTTTTATAATGGCATAGATTACAAATTGGACTACAGTACATACATTCCTTTCTGAATGGTTTGGTTTACTATTTACAAAATAGATGGCATCTAGAATGTTTGCCAATAGTCATCTCACTCCAGTATTTATAACAATATAATACTCGAAAGAATCAGGCTTTTTTATATGCTATGTCGAAGAGCTTCAACAGTTTAAAATCTAAGAACAATAATAAATCTTAATAAGTCATTGTGCAGTGACTTCAGACTTAATTACCCTGAAGGTCTTATTGTCAGTTCATTTCAAGACACAAACTCTCATTTCTGCTGGCAAATATGTACATGAAGAGTATGAAGAGACTTGATCTTTGCCCACTAGAGCTGTGTCAGCTGGAACTTCAGTTACACCTAAAAAGCTGTTATTTATCGATATCATGTATTTTGCTTGAGGTCTTGACTGTGTCAATACCTTTGCCAAGGCAACCGTATCTAGAATAGTAACTTTTTAATTCAACAAACACTAGTAAGATGGTAAAACAGCCAGTAGTCCAGACACAAAACAACATTCATTTTGTTTGACAAAAACATGTTTTGTCTTGGATAAAACATTTATTTGGCTAATATTACGTAAATACAGTTTAATATTTAGCCAAATATCAACTGTCACCTAGAATATGTCTTACCTGTGTAGGTTTGGACAGTTTAACATTGTCTTCCTGAGAAAAAGCAAGCCAGTACCTGTTCAATTTATTTAAGCAGACCATGTTTAAAGATCAGTCAAGGGAACTGAAGGACTCCTGTTGCTATCACTGAGTTTTTTAATGAGATGTCTCGTAGGGAAAAATAACGTTTCCTTTTTACATTGTTCTTTGAAGGAAAGAAGATCTTATATGACATTGTTGCATTTGCCAAAGAAAGTGTCAACTCTCATGTTATCACGCTGGGACCTCAGAATTTTCCTGACAAAGAAAAGGAACCATGGCTTGTGGATTTCTTTGCACCCGTAAATATTTAATATCTATATTTCCCTCCTTCTAAAATCTGTTATGTAACTATATAACAAAATACTAGCAGTATCTTGAAAGTGTCCTTCAGCATCATGAGATAGTATTGTAATTTCTCATTCCTTGGCAGCACTAGTTCCTAAGAGTGTGTGGGTTTTGTATTTAATGGAGTCTGTTGTCAAAGCAGCATATTATTCATCTCAAACAGCTTACGTTCTCCTGAGAGCCAACTGTGGGGAAAGCAATTGCGCTTACTTGCATTTTGTTTTCTAGTGGTGTCCTCCTTGTCGAGCTTTGTTACCAGAGCTGAGAAAAGCATCAAAACATCTTTATGGTCAGCTTAAATTTGGAACACTAGACTGTACTGTCCATGAAGGGCTTTGCAACATGGTAAGCTGCAGGAACTGCAAGAAAAAAAAAAAAATCCTTTCAAAGAATATTATTTTCTTCTAGTTGGGGGTAAGGGGATAGGGGCAGACAATGCTTGTTCTTTAATATTACTTTCTTAAAGGGTAGTAAACCAAACAGGACACTTGTATCATAATTTTTTTCAAAGGAGCAAACTATGTAACCATTACAGATAATATATTAATGCAAAATACAGGTCACATTTTGCTCTGATTTCAGAGTGTTATTGGAAGACTCTGGAAGTGTCAGAATTTAATAATTCCTGGGTTTTTTTAAGAGGAAAAAAAGAATTAAAGCAGACCCAGAAAGTTTTTTCTAGTGAGTATATAAATACATGCATTCTTTTTGTTCTTCACATAAGAGGGTAAAAAACTTAAAGCAGTAAAGCATTTAAAAATACAAGTTTTATATTGATATAACACTTTTTGAAGATGTCTGCAAAACCACTTCTCATTCAGTTTACCCTAACTGACTTCGCTTTTTGTTTTATAGGGCTTAAGAAGTGCAGGATCAATTTCAAAGTAAAAGATAGCTTGTTACTTATCGGTTTACACTTATTTAAAGATACAGTAATGGAATGAAATTTTTTTTTTTTTCCCAATCTTGCCCAATTTTCCATGTTTAAATTTGCTTAACTTTTGCTTCAATGAATTTATCGTGGTAGAAATTATTGACGTTACTTTTCCTGAATTCCAGAAAATACTGACAGCTTTCCTGCAACTGCCCATTTTATTATTCACAAGAGCTTTTTACATTAGAATGTTTGTATTTATCTTTAAAATGTGAATGTCTTAAAACACATGAAAAAATGAGCAAAAAAGAACAAGCTTTTTAAAGTTTTATTTTGATGTGTTTACACGCTGAAGAATTCAGATCGTGGAAGCACTTGTGTTCAACAGTAAACAATACAGTTATTCAAACAGTACAAGCGTTTTCATCTGAAGCCTGGGAATAGCTTTAAAGTTAAGGCTTAGAAGGCCTGTGGATTAATTCCTGTATTTGTGGAGCATGGCAAAAGAACTACTGGCTGGTTTTTAAATTCAGAACAAACTATGCAATCTCTGAATACAATTGGCATCTTTTCTGTACTGATTTGTAATGGTTTCAAACTCCCATCTGCATGTAAGTCTGAGCAGTTGTACTGTACAAACTGGATAGATTAGCAGCTGTGAGCCACTGATACCGATGGCAGTTGAAGGAAAGTACAAAAAACCTAATAATTCCTTGCAATTTCTTCTTGTCTGTTTTGTTAGCATAACATTCGAGCTTATCCAACAACAGTTGTGTTCAATCAGTCTGATGTTCATGAATATGAAGGACATCACTCTGCTGAGCAGATCTTGGAGTTTATAGAGGTACGTAAATTACAATCCTTGTTGCAGTCATGCTCTGTACGCAGCTCATCCACAAACATGTTCTTTAGTTGGAAGATTCTAATATTTTTTTCTTTTTTTTTTTTTTTTTTTAATTAATTAGACTAGTAAGATACAGAGTGAAAAAACCTTGGGCTAGAAAAGTGATGCAGCAACTGTCAGTCAGGGACTTGACACCTCATGGATTAATTTCCCTACTCTGTCAAGTAATTTCTTTGAGATCATTAGGAAATAACTTAAGATCCCTTCCAATCTGCAGAATAATATTAATGATTTCTATCTCAGAGAGAGGATAAAGGAATTAAAAGTATTAAGTGCTATAGTATTAAGGTGAAAATGCTTCATGTACACACCTTGACATAGGAGGAGGTTCACATTTTTGTCAATTAGCTTGCTGCCCTCCATGCTTCTCAGCTGTTTCTTGAACTTTCATAACTCACAGAACTGCAAATCATTGGTACTCCTCATTGTTGCTGCCAGAGTTCTGGCACCCATCTTTCCTCCAGCATTCAGGTTCTCTCACTGCTAGATCCGCAGGCTATTTTCCACTCTTTGAAGACATTGTTCATTCTCTCCAGGCAGCCCAGAAATGCAGGTTTAAGAGTACACATGCAGGAACAGGTGGAGATCAGTCTTTTTCGGCTGATACTCAGAGGCCCTTAGTGCACCATATGTATTCTTCTGCATTCCAGCCTAAATAGCATGGCTGAGTCTCATAATGTCTGCTCGTGCCAGGTAAGCTGAATTTCTTGGCTTTTACCTCCCTTTATGGAGAAGAGGCAGAAAACCTCCCTTTTGCAGCCTGGCTGTATTTTTTTGATAGCTCTTCTCAGCAAATCAGGCATACAACTGTAGGTTGAAGGGATGACTTTTGATGCTTCCATGCCTTTCTGTGTGGAGTCTTCCCTACCTGCTACCCTGCTCCCTACAGCAGCAAGCAAATCTCACTAAAAGAGGGACACTCTCATAATTTGGTACAGTCTGCTTGTATGTGATGGCGCTAGATACAGGATAACTAATTGTTGCAAAATATATGTCTATAAACTGTCTTTACTTTTTTAGGATCTTAGGAATCCATCGGTGGTTTCCCTAACACCAGAGACATTTGTTGAATTAGTTCAGAGAAGAAAACGAGAGGAAATCTGGATGGTTGACTTCTACGCTCCGTGGTGCGGACCTTGTCAGGCTTTAATGCCAGAATGGAAAAAAATGGCCAGGGTAAATGATATTCAAATGTTTTTTCTGCTTTTGTGTCCTGTTCCATGGCATTATTGAGATGGTACAACTGCTGTCATAGAGATTTGTCAACTGAGAAAGTCTAGTGATTAATATCGCAGGCAAAACAGGGAATTTCTACCTGATAGTTTTATATTGTTTCAAATAAAAAGTTTTTCTTTTTTTTTAAAGGTTCAGTACATTGATATTGTAATCCAGTTTTTCCTGTAGATACAAGTGTGTTTTCCAAGATCTAAGAAACTTTAGAGTAACTAACTTCCCTTGATGCTTAGTGCTTTATATAGATAACAGCTCTGCATGTGTTTAAAACAAAATATGAAAAAAAGATTTATCCATAAATTAGGTAAGAATTGGTTGAAATAATTTGCCACTTCATTCTCAGTGTTCTTTATGATCATTAGTCATCTTTAAGATAGCGCTTAGACCTTGGTGAAGCCTCTGACTTGAATTTAAGATTAAAGAAGTTCAATCTTACCCTTCTTAATTATTTCCTGTACTAGGAAGATTTTTTTCTGAGATCTTGTTTTCTTCACTGAAAGTAAGTGAATGTTAAATACCGTACACTTTAACACTGATAGTCAGTTAGCTGAATTACGCGTACTTCAATATGGAATTGTTGGGATCGGAGAGGGTGTTCTTGTTTTGCAAGGTCGTTACAGCGTTCTCTCATTTGCAAAGGTAATATGAGTTTACTGACAACCATCCGGGTTTTCCTGGACACGTTTCCAGGAATTTGAACTAGAAGCTTTGGGCAAAAAAATAGGGCTTTGGAAACAAGTCTGTGACTTTAAGCGATTTAGAACTCACCTAGACTAGGAGTTCTAGCCAGGATTCTATATTCTGGTCAAAAGTCTGTGAAGTGTTATTAGCTCTATAGTACACGTTCAGTAATCATCAGCTTCACTGCGCATGCCAGGTGGTTTGGGCGTTTGCAACAAATACAGTGTGTTCAAGACACAGGCCAACTGTGCAACTGATAGCACATCTGCACTGTACCAGGATCTGTCATAATTACTGGCCTATGATATGAAACATGGTAGTCCTTATACTAAATAACCACACTCATATGTACTTTTGAAGCAAGGTAGGTGCCTCATGAGCCATGTGCGTGCGGCTTATACTAAAATATATGGGACTGTGCATGATGGGAATGTACCTGGGTAGCTGGCTCCCATTAGATACCAGTGACCCATTTACAGGAAAGAAGAAAGCCTTGTGATAATCTTGGTTTGTTTTGTTGGGTTTTTTCCCCCAACTAAGTGATTAAGACTTAAATTCTGAAGTATTACTGAAATTGTAGCATTATTGATTAGCATATTTGATTGTAGGTTTTCTTCTTTTTTCAGATGTTAAATGGATTAATCAGTGTAGGCAGTGTGGATTGTCAAAAATATTATTCTTTCTGTCACCAAGAAAGTGTTCGAGGGTATCCTGAAATAAGACTCTTTTCTCAAAAATCAAACACAGCTCATCAATATTAGTAAGTAGTTTACTTCATTTTGGGAAACGTTAGATGATGTAGAACAAGATGAATATACATTTTCTGTTGTGTAGAAGAGGTTCATCACAGCTATTAAAATAGGCTGTTACGAATTACTGTCCTAGATGTTATTTGACTTTGTTATCTCAAGCTAGTGCCATTTTATTTTTCCATTTCATTTCAGTAATTTGAACTGAGACCGCCTGAGGAATCTTAATTTTTATTTCTTGTTCTTTATCGATTGCCAGTTTTCTAACTTTAATTGCCTGTTAAAATAGGTTATTTAAATCGTATACTACTACTAGGGCCTAATTGATTGTAGCTTTATCTTTAGAGAACAGAGTGATGTAGCCATCTGATCATCCTCCCTGCCAACAGTCTGTTAGCACCATTGCAAAAATTTTCTGTGGTACATCTAGTCATCCCATTCATTGTATCATTAGTGTGGAAATATTAATCACTAACAAAACAAAATAAAAAAAATACTATGGGAAATCAAATCTGGCCAAAACCAAACAGCCTGTCCCTTCCATTTCACAGTACTGTTTGAAGATCCAGGGATTTCTGAAAGCACATGCATATTTAAAGATAGATAACTGTCTGAAATAGCAGATGTGTTGCTTCATTATTTTACAAATTGGAAAGTTCTATTAAATAGCAGAAAATAAATTGTAATGCCTCTTCATCGTAGTGCATAATAGCAGACTTCAGTAGCTTTCATCATTGGACTGCTTGCTTTTATTCAGTTCTTCTAGATAAAGTTTTTCTTAAAAGCAGATTTTTTTTTTTCTTGTTGAAAACAACTAAGTTGGTGAATATGACTGTTAAGTGCCAAATTCCTAATCATGAGTCAGCTATTTCCTGCAAAAATATGGAAATTTGTCTCTTAAAATAAAGATCACCAAGAACTATCAAGTCAAATTTTGACCAAATACTGAAAAATACTTTGTTATAAAGTTCTAAATTAGTGGATATGCATACTGAATTAATCTTTTTTCTAACCTGTCACTGGAATTTCAAAACTAAGCAATGCCCTGAAAGTCCAATTAATATATCCTTGTCCAAGTAACCAGTTTGCCTGGCTTTTCTCCTGTCAAATTGAGGGGAATGTATATAATTAATAATTGTTTTATTGTAATGAATGAACATCAATTAGAAAATATATTAAGATACTTCAGTTTAATTCTCAGGTTTCTTAGAGCCTGCAATTTTATCTGGAGTTATTACCAAAGATTCTTCATTCAGAATAGTTCTAGCTGTCAAAGCTGATGTGCTCCAAACCAAGTTTCTTACTCTCTTGACATAGAATTTTTTTCTCTTTCTTCTCTTCTTCTTCTAGGCCTTAATTCTGTATCTTTGAATTGTATTAACGAGACTTATTTATTCAGATTTGAAAGCAAGGTAGAAATATATCCTAAAACGTATGCATTTAAGTTCATTATTTCATCATCTCCACTCTATGGAGTGATTTTTTGTTTGTTTGTTTTAAACATAATTCAAACTACTGTGCAACGGGATTTTTGTTTTCTTTTTATAGTAGCTACAATGGATGGCACAGAGATTCATATTCACTGAGAGGCTGGGCTTTGGGGTAAGTTACTGCATTAAACTTCGTTTACAAGCTGCTTATATAGCTTGCTTGCTAGGAGAAATTAATATTTAAATGCTATGAAATCAAGAATTAGAAACAGGTGTATGTATCGCTTAATTTAAGATGTTAAAGTTTCCACATCTTTTAACTCAAGGTTTTAAAATGTGGTGAAATAGCATACACCTTACTGTCCACCCATTTTCTGAAGACCATATTATTATTTTGTCTGCCACTTTTAAAAAGTGATTCTCTTACAGTATGAAGTATAAAGCAGGGATTTCCAGACTACTAATATTCTTAATTTCAGAAACTTTTCTTGTGCTTAAATGGAATTCGGATATGTTTAAAGTTTTGAATGGATTATGACTGTTATTCTTCCTTTCCACAGATATTTACCACAAGTGTCTGTAGACCTGACTCCTCAGAGTTTCACAGAAAAAGTTCTGAATGGAAAAGATCACTGGGTCATTGATTTTTATGCTCCTTGGTGTGGACCTTGCCAAAATTTTGCTCCTGAATTTGAGATCCTTGCAAGGGTAGGTTTTTAACTGTATTTATGGATTGTTATACTCGTAATGGTTCAAATATAATTCATCAGCACTTCATTTCTTAGCAGTCATCCAAAAATCACATACTCCCAGTGATCCTCCTTCTCATTGGAAGTCCACACTTTTAGGTCCCACTTGCCAGTGGGTATTGTCTCTTGCACAGACACACACACAGAGACCCTCTTTTGAGACAGATTTCAGCTTATGCCGGGTGACCTTTGGAACTGTGATGTGCTTTGCCCTGAATTCAAGTAGAAGTGCTCTGCTGAACATGTAGTGACTTCTGATACACGGTTAACAGTCTGAGAAGCAAGCAAGCAACTACTCTGAGATATTTAAAAGATTTGAGCAACGTTTTTCATTTACTTTTAGCTGCGCTGCTGGCTTATTCAAATTATTTGCTTACAGTCACCCATGGAAACTTGAAGTTTGTTTCTAATAAACGTTTCTTTTCAGACCATTAAAGGAAAAGTAAAAGCTGGAAAAGTAGACTGTCAAGTGTATGCTCAAACCTGTCAAACTGCTGATATCAGAGCCTACCCTACTGTTAAGTTTTATCCCTACCAAGGAACAAAGGTAAAGTGTCTCCTGTGTGTACGCTGGTGAGCAGGTACTGTTAGTAGATGTATTTCATTTCACACTAAGACTTAAGAGACTATTTCTGTAACATATTAAAGTGCATTATTTAGATACTCAGGAGATACAATAATAATCAATTTCAGTAACATTTAAAATAGCAGGACAATGATACAGTAATAATGCGTTATTTAAAAATAATAAATTGTAAATTAATAGAACAGTAACTAAACTGGGAGCCTAACCAGAACCAGGGTTTAATTTTGCAGGGGTCTCATGGGACAAAATGTTTTTCAACCTTTACCAATTCCACTACCAGCTACCAAAAGCAGGCAAAGTCTCTCTCTAAATGAAGTGTGGAGAACTTCATTTTGGCTAAGAAGAAATAGTCTTTCCGTGTAATCATGGCATTTAATTATAATTTTGACTTAAATAATGCATTTTAAGATAGAAAATAGATTAAAAATATTTAGTTGTATTCTGTCTCAAAACCAAATCTTATCAAACCATTTCAATAATCTATGTGGCTGTTGAGATAAACATTTCCTACTAACAGATTAGTAGTAATAAATTAAAAAATTGAAAAGTATCCAGATAGTTCTAGAAATTGCCTTTATTCTTGTAAAACTATTAAATTTCAAGAATATTATAGTCATCTTTTTAAATGTATTAATGCTGAAGAGAAAGTATTCAATGCATTCTGATAGTTAGGCCAATTCTGTTAATTATACTTTCCTTTTCTTTTTTTAACTGAATCTCTTATGGGAAGTTCTAGAAATCCTTCCTCACACAATCCCATCAAATTCAATGAGACTTTTGTGTGGTAAGAGTAATGGCTTTTCAGGTCTCAAAAGCAGCGACCCACACTGACAGATTTCATGAACAGAGATCACGAAGTGGCAGACTTTGTAATGGCTGTCTACATTAAATACTTAGCTGAATAAATGTGAGAAAATTGTAACTATTTCAGGTTTATTTAAGGATCAAGACAAAACTTCTGTAGTTCAATATTTGTGTAGGTTTGAAAACTAGCAGCTAAGAGTGGTTCTTACTATAAAGACAATTAGCATTGTTTAAATTGAGACAAAAATATATCTGTGAATCATAAATCAACCTACCAGAGCCATTGTCTTCCTCCCTGCATTCCTCTTGAATTTTATCTGAAAGTAAGCAGATTTTCTATTCAGTGTAGAGCATGGGTAACATGTTACATGATTTTTTTTTTTTTTTTTTTTTTAAGAAAAATGTTCTCGGCGAATATATAGACAGCAGAGATGCAAAAGGTATTGCTGACCTTTTGAACGAAAAATTAGAAGCAATTCAAAATAAAGGAAAAAGAAAAAAATCTAGAAATAAGGTAAGAATAGTTATTGTGGAGCCTTTTGCAAAAGACTTATATTATTGGAAAGAATAGCCCTTTAAAATGATGTTAGTATTTGCTCTTTGTCCGTGAAATATTAAATGCCGTATCTTCAAATAGTACCATGTACATTTTACTTCCAGTCTTGTTTGGTTACTATTATTTATTCAAACTCAGTTCTCCATGTCCACAGATGTAGCAGAGAATACTGCAGCTGTAACATCAGTTATGGCAAGACTTAGCAGAATTTATAGCTATCCATGGGACAGCTGCATTAAAGATAGATGATTGAGATGCACTGTATCCTTAAGTGTAATCCTTAGACTAGATTTAGCAAGCAGGTGCCAAATTACAGAGGCTGATTAGTGCAAGATTGGGATTGACAGTTTAACTCAGAAAAGAGATATGAATACACAGCTGTTAAGAATTCTATTTAAGAAACATTTGCCCAGTTGAAAAATTAGTACCGCAGAGAAATTTAAAATCACAGAAGAAAAAACCCAATAATCTTAATTTTTGTTCGTACTTTCAGAATAACTTAATTGTTTATTTTCTTGTCACTAGGATGAACTCTAAGTGGTGCTGGAGGTAGATACAATTCAAAATATTCTGAAGCTGTGAATATAGAAGACACCACAAGGAAAATATAAGGCTGATCACATTCATGACAGGACAAAAGCAGTGAAAACTGGTTTGAGTTCATGGGCATATGTGACTATATGAATTCTGTTTGAATTGTGGGGAGATGAAAGCATTTTGGTTTTGGTGGAGGCATTCAATGTTTCTGCAAATGAATTTTGCGTGTTCCTCTTCTGATATACCAACTACCTTCTCCCTAGACAAACATTGGAGTTGACCAGAAATGCGGACTGTATCACTTTTGCCTACCCATTTTACTAGTTCCTTATATTTTTCTGTCTCTTTTCAAACACTTTTTGAATGTGGCACTCAGCCTATGGCTGAATATGCACTCAAACCACTCTGCAATGCAGAAACACAGTGAGGGACTGTCTCTTTGAAAGACAAACAGTTTTACCTGATGATTATTCTGCTTTGGGGTTGCATTGTTGCGTAGGCAATTGCTAAGAAATAAAATCAGGAACTGGTAGCAGGATAGGTTTATTGAATTACATTGCTCCTGCCCTTGAGTGGATTACTATATTGTGGCACTGGTGGTGGTGCCTGGATAATAGAACTTTGAAGAGCTTCTTTGGTTGTTTGGTTTGGGTTTTTTTAATTTTCTTTTTTAAATAATCAAAAAAAAAAAAATCAAGGACTTCAAACTCAGTGTTTCATTGACTTTCAAAATTTAAGTTATGCCATAAAAGCATCTGCTTAAGTTACGAGGTCATAACTTTATTATTGTCTTTTTAAATACAAATGTATTCTGTGGACATATTTAACCTCTCTTGGTATTACCACTTTTCCTTTCTCTGCAGACATGTTTTGGGGGTTTTGTTTGTTGGGTTTTTATATAAACTTCAGGCAAGCAGGATAGCAAGTGCCTTTTTTTAATTTAATAATGAACACTGTACATTGCAATGTCTCCTCATACATCTTAATAGAATTCCAACTCTTTAGAGTAATATTTTTCATAGCTTCTCAATAGACAAGAAAAATTACAGAAGACAACAAAATGTCTGCTCCATTTAGGAGTTCATCATTGAAATGTTTCATGTTTTCAATAAAATGCTGCTGAGAACTTGTCAGATGGACTTTCACTCCCTGCTCTCCATGTATTTAGGTTTGGCATGACTAGTCACTGTAGTGTGAGTATTATAAATTTGTATATACGTTGTTATCTACAAGTAATTTATTTTATAAAGAAGGCAGCAAGAAATAAAAGGAAGAGATTCTAGTAACTTTGAGATATTCAAATGTTTCTTCCCCTATGTTCAGGGTTGCCTCTATCGCTTTGCGGTTTTGCAGTGTATTAATCTGAGACAGAAGAAAATGTATTGCATCTATTTTTTAATAAAGTAGACCTTCCCACATCCAAATCAAACTTCAAACTCAATCACAGTCAAAAATGAAAATTTTGGTGTTTTGTGACTTTAATACAAACTCAGGTTTGGTCAGTTTTTGCATGTATGTTTAACTGTAACTTCAGTTCCCACCTCCTACCTTCTTCCTGGAAAATGAGGTCATGGTTACATACTCTAGGATCCTACTGTTAAAAATCTAATCAAAAATAACCTAGTATAGGTATTGGTACAGTTTCTTCCTTATTCCTGTTACTGTACAGTTTCTCTCCTATTTCTGCTAGCAGGAACAGACTAGTAGGACAAAAGAAAAAAAAAAAGCACTTCACAGCAACTCCTCCATAAGATGATGGTAACATAAGAACTTTCTGGCTTTACTACAGCTCTATTCATACTTCAGCTTTTTGTAAAAAATTACTTTATCACTTCCTTGTGGTTTAGTCATTTGAAGCATATAGATAACTCATCAAATATCCTCTACACTGACTTATTTTGTCCGGGCTACTGGTTTTGAAACTCATTTAGGCTGTGGGGAGGAGGATTTAGTTTAAATATCAGTGAAGTTCATTTTTAAGATTTAATTCTGTATCATAATACTCTCTTTGCATCCAATTTTTTAAATTTCTAAGTTAGAGACCAAATGGATGTGGGGCAAAAATGATCTTCAGAACAGAAAGAGAGAGTGAGCTGTAGATGATGTAGGTTTCTAAGAAGTTTTTCCAAGTTTTCATAGGTTTTTTTGCCAGCTGCCCTTTCTGCCAGTTTTCAATAAGCAGCTTGGGGGAAATGCAGTGAGTAATAAAATCTTGCCTTTATTCCTAGCCATACAAATAAATTAAAACCTTTTATACATAGTTGTATCTCCAACCTTCTCTAAGGACAAACTCACATGATCCAATTTTTACTAATCAAGGGTTTAAACTGATTATTCAGGACACTTCTGGAGCAGCACTATTTTTAAATAAGAACATCTTGAAATAGCCAGGTCCCTCAGTTTTCTCCTGTAGACTCATGGAGGTGTCAGCATTGCCTCATTCTTCAGAAATCAAATTTAAAAAAAAAAAAAAAACAAACAAAAAAAACCACCACCACCAAACCACAAAAACTACCCAGAATACTCAAAAATCTTCTCAAAATGCAATGAAGAATTGTATTGGCCAACAAATACTTTGGAATATACTCCCCCACCCCCAATGCCAAAATGCCAAACATAGTTCAAAACAAATTATAGTCATATTTTAGTAACTGTTTTGATACTTAAAGTTCATTTCATATTTTAAAAGAAAAACCTTCAAATTCCAAGCAATAAGCCAAGTGGTAGATGAATCTGAAACAGTACATGAATGAATGCTCTGATTTTAAATAACATTCCACCATTCCTTAGTCCCCTTTTCTCCTCCCAAGAGTAAATTTCAATTTTACTCTCATCATATGACCAAGATTGTTCCACTTCTCCCTGTTAGCTGCCTGTAGATAGTGTTTATTATCCCTTATTCTTCACTCCTTTCCTAGCACCACTCTCTAATGTGACTGTTCAACTGGGTGGACAAGTGTGATGACCTGTGGGGTTTGACTGAACGCCACAAAACGCCTCAATCAAGTCAAAGCAGGGCACGAGCGCTCCCCGGGGCCTCTTAGGACTTAGGACTTGCCGGGGTATTAAGTAAACATTGGCAGCCTTGCCCAATTTCTCAAATTACAAGCTGGCCTTGTACCTTCTCCTTCTCATGTAACTACGCATGCACAAAGAAAGGGCAATACATAATAAAACACAAAATACATGTATGCTGTACAATAGGTGGCATAGTACATATGGAGGCCTAATGGCTTTTAAATTTATCTCTGGCATCCTATTTTGCTTTAATTAAAAGAAGGACTTGTATGGCTGTTTAGTGTCACTGAACTGATTAGCCTTATACTAAAACAAACAACAAAGTTCCCAAGACACATTTGGCTCCGTTAGCTTCTACTGCTGCTAAAAGGCATAAAAATAGAATAGAGAGAATGTAGCAAAAGTTTCAAGCAACATACTGGTTTTATATGGTCTGCAGCTGGAAAGATCATGTTTTGATCAATCTTGGCAAGTTTGATTTTCTTCCATTCATGGGTATGCTTCAGGTTTAATAGTGTGGAAGTTCCATATATTTTTATCAGTTTATAAAAAGACTTAAAATGTTTTAATATTTAAAGTTTTCAACAGGAATGCACAAAAAGAACTTATTTCATTTACTGAAAACTTGGCATCTGAAAACAGTGACGTTCCAAGTCCAAATACTTTCAGTCTTGGTCTTCTCTTTATACTAGAATTCATTACTAACTTTTTCTTCCATCTATATGTAAGCTACCACACTTTGGATAATAGACAGCTAAAGGTAAATCATCAACATGATATTAAGTACTTACCCTCAACATTAAACAGGCTCCTCCTTCTACTGCTCATTTTCTAAGCTCTAATAGACTTCTTTATATGTTATTAGCTGCCAACAGAAATCATGCCCAACTAACTGTAATTAAAGAAAAATGTTTCCTAAATGAATGTATATGATCAGTGTATTCTGCAGACTATTTCTTGACTAAGACTACAAGAGTCATGTCTGTTAACATTTGGCATGTATTCTTCACAAGCCAACACATCTTGTAAAAAAACGTCTACCTTACTTAAATGTCAATGTTTCAAAAAACATTCAAAAGCTGAATTAAGTAGGGGGTGGTTTTTTTTTAAGAATATGATACACTGTAAAAACAAGTTAGTTCTGGTGAATTCTTACTATACAACTGAGCTGGAATGGGAAATACTGCCTTAAAGATGTTCTCTGCTTTCTAGGGCTTAAGGGACAGAAAGCAGAATATTGTTTTTCGATAAGGCAGCTCAAACTTACATGAAGTAGTAGATATAATTTCTGTATATTACAGGCTCCCGTGGAGCCACATAAAGAGTGACCTTATTCTTTTGTTTTCCATCCTTGTCAAGTACCAGACACGTTAACAAGAACACACTTTAACCAGAATTGATTACAGATCCTTTCAAACGTTAGAAATTCATATGGCTGACCTGGAGTTTCCAGAAAATCATTTTTGCACTATAGTATGTGTTTTAGATAGTTTTTATAATCCTGGTAGAAAAAGAAAACATTTTCTTCATCTTGTTTGTGCATACGTGTACATTAAGCAATCGCAGTTGTGCTGTCCTAGATACATAATTTTTTCATCAGGTAGCTAGTTTACTTCTGTTATGTCAGAAAATCTCAGCTAGTTCAGTAACAGAAGCCCACATCCAGGATACTATGCGTTTCATTTTTGCTGAGGCTGTATCAGAAAAATATCCTATGTAAACAATGGAGAAAAGTTACTGTATTCCCATCCTGTCTCTGCAACTGTAATTCAGTGCTCTCTTCTCAGTAATTATGTTCATGTACTTTTATTATCCTACCTTTGATCGCTGGATCATTATGTCTTGAATGACTTCGTTATTCCAATTACATACTAGAGTGAGTGAACTGTGTTTATAGTGCACAATGTTTCTGTTTAGGCTTGAGGCTGGAACAGCATGCAAGAAGTACCCGTATGCCTGGCCAGCAACTAGAGCCAAGAAGTACCAGTTGATGTTCTGGCAGTTCCTCCTGTTCGGCTCTGTTCTTTTTCAGCATGAGCGCGCTCCCGTGCAGCTGCAGGGTACCCCTGTTCCACAGCCACTGCTGTTCCAATAAGGCCCATGTGGGGAATTACAGCTGTAATGACGTAGGTCTTTGTGCTGAAGGCATCACGCAAGATGTGGTAGCTCTCTGTAGGATGTGGTGGCACACGCACAGCTGCGCTCAGTTCAGCTAAGACAGATAGGCGCTTTGTCACCTTTTCACCTTTCTGTTCTCAAGGTGTTTGAGGGCTAAGGGTTAAGCTGCGGTACGTAAGTATGCACATGCACTATACAGAAAAGACCAGATTCCTACAGGACTTCGTACCTATGTTTGCTTAGCTGAGAATACAGGGGCGCCGTACTAAATACAGCAGAAAAGAGCAGAGCAGAAGCGTTACTTGCAATCTTAAGTAGCAGGAAAGAGTCTTAATCTGGTATTCTGCACAACTTTTACTTCAGAATGGTATCCTGTTGCAGAAGAATTAGTAGAGCACAGGGATCTAACAGGCTAAAAACTAAATAAATATTGCAATGTACACATAGGTATTTAAGAAAATGCCTTTAAAATTTTGGACAAGTGAGAGATGCAGATTTGATTCTGAAAGCAGGAGTCTAAATTTTTTTCTGGCAAAATAACGACAATGGCAGCAATTTCACTGAGCTTACAGAACAAGTTTTTCTTAAAGAAAACATTTATTGGCCTTCCTCAGAAATATTTTTTCATTGCTTTTGTACTTGCAGAAAAGCTCTGTTCTTGCAAACACCGGTGTGGGCCATCAGAGGTTATACTACAACATCAACATCTGAATGCATGGGAAAAAAATTTTTCCCTACCTGTGCAAAAAAAGAAAAATACTGTGTGCATAAACACATAAACACTTTATTTTACAACATAGCATCTCAGTGCACAATTTCCTTGTGTAATGTGACAACGAGACAAAAACTTGAAACATCATATGACAGCAAACTGTAGGCCAGGTTCCTCTTAAATTTCATCTTAAATTACAGCATACATGCCCTTAAAGTTAGAATTAACTCCAGATCAATTACTGAGTACAAGCAGGTCCCCTACTTCCCTAAGCATACTGGGTTTAGAAGACAACCTAGTTTTAACTGGTCGGTTTGTCCTAACGTGAAAAGCTTCAGAAGCCACTAAGTACACTAACAAATGATACTGGTCTAAATCCGTATTAGTCATTTTAACACCTATTACAGAATTCAATGTGGACATCGGTATTTTGATCATTAATTGTCTTTGCATCTTTAACACAGGTTGGCATTACTACATTGGTTCACTGCTCACTCTCGGGTTTAAACAGTTCTGTGTAAGTATTCCCTCTCGGGATCCATACTGGAGCAGTGTACCAGGTCAGTGATCCCAGCCTTCTGCTTCTAGACTCTAGAAGTGAGTACATGCTGGCTTCTCAGCTCACACAGTGGTTAGAGTTCAACAGAGAAGCAGGGCTGGGTCCAGAGCAGTAAACAGTTAAACCGCCTAATTTTTTTTCTAGAGATACCTAGTAAAAACAGGTTCAGTCATTTAGTTGCCTTTGAGTCAATCCTTAGCATATGCCTTCATTTGCTGTATATTCTGTGCATATAAATAAGGGTGCCTACAGAAACTGGATATGAAAATATTTATCATTCATTTGGTTTTTAGGGCTACTAGGCATGGTGTGCTATTCAAGAATGGGCAGAGTTGCCATTGCCAGTGAAAGGAAGAGAGCTCCGAGATAGGAAGACAGAGCCGTCTGCTGTTTTGACACGACAGCTCTAGCCAAATACTGATGAGAGAGATTGGAAGAAAGTAGGGGGTTTTCCCCAAAACTAAACAAGTAAATAAAATTTATAGTAGTCATGAATTCTGACATTCCTACGGTGAGAGGAATCACTATTTAAATACTATATTCAACCACTATTTACTATAGAATACATCTATAAAAACACATCAGTGTGGAAATATATCTAACTAGCAGGTAACGTGGAATTAAAAATTTATGTTCACTGTACAAAAAAGAAGAAAAAAAAAAAGAGTACTGTGTTCACATCACTAAAGGCTGTAAACTGGTTTTGTGCAGACATACTGAGATCACCACTCTCTTCTTGCTATTTTGGATGGAAACTGGGAAGCAAATTCCACAGGCCCAGGATCCTTAATACAAACAGTCTTTCTTCAACAAGGAGCAGGATACAGCCGTCATGGTTTTACTGATCACAGATATTGACAGGAAAGATATTTGTCCTCACTGAAGTACACATTCAGCTATTACGGGACTTCAGTCCTCCAACTCTTCAGAGGTGGATTCACAGCACATTTAGACGCCCAGAAAACAATACAGACCTGCCACTAAGATCATATTTTCTCTTACAATTTTTATATCCTGTGAGGTAATTTAAGCAAATATATAGCCAGCCTTCGCACTAGAGGATGAATTGAAAATTTGAACTGGAATGCGAGCAGGTGGCAGCGATGATTCTGGTCTCCTGCAGGCCCTGAAACAGCTTACCTTTTACAAGCAAAAGAAAACAATCTATAATCTGCTGCTGTAACTATACAGTAATCAGGGTTTTTTTCCTCACACCTACCTTTTCAGCGAACTGCAGTAAGCCTTTAAATTATTTTGCCCCTATGCCAAACACAAATAACCACATACAGGACCTTGTAATACATGAAGTTCCATTTTGAAGACAAAGTCCAGGAAACTTCACTCAAAACTGCAATTTCAGGATCATGTGCAGGTAACCAAAGGCTAAACACTTCTAGGGAACGGTAGGGTGTATTTCTCAGTAACTACTTCAGCTACAGGCACACTCTTACCTGTTTTGGGGGCTCTCATTTTTCTTTTTAACTTCAGCAGTGTTGTTTTGTGCCTCTTTCTCCCACCTTCTCTTTGTCAGCTTCATAGGTGAAGCACCACAAAATCCTCAGAGCTGAAGGCAGGATTCTTCTGTTTCTGGCAGCAAAACGCACCCTTCTGTAAGAGTAACTTTCCAATATGATAATTGGCATAAAACAGCTTTTATACTCTTCTTTCACCTTCTTCTACTGACATGCTTGCTTTTTTACATGCTTGCTATTTTCCCCACACAAGTCATCTTCAGCACTTCAAAGCTGAGGCTATAATCACTAAGCCTGGACATCTCTCCTTCAGAACGGCAATGAGATTTTACAACTTGTCTTGCATATTTGCACATACAGCGAGTTCTGTCATCCAAAGAGTAGTGACTGCAACGGACTTTTCACTACCAAAGCTCTATTCTTTCTCCTCAAGACTCCTCACGCTATGGCTCCTGCATACCTAGCACTTTTCTCCTATTTCCAGAACTTTTTTACTTAATATAGCTGTAAACGACTGGAAAGAATCAGAAGACAGCTTGCTAAGGCTGCAAGGACTAAGGACTAGTTAGGTAGCCTTCAGACTGGGCTTAGAAAGAGCCTTCAGATTCAGACCAGAGACCTCATGTCAGCTAATTCTGGTAACACAAGTTTACCTACAGAGATCTACAAGCAAGGCCTCCAACAGAGGAGCTACCTGTAACCACAGAAAAGGAGGCTCAATGAAAGCAGCTCCACAAATGACACAGACCAGCGGGAAAGGATCTCACCCAAGGAAAAAACACAGCGGGAATAAGGAGTTGGCTGGCTGCTAAAAACCTGCTTTTGTGTGTTATTGCAAGCTACTGCAGAAGTTAAACTGAGAAACAGCCTCTGTAATGGGCAAAAGCTGTGTGAACGAGCATGGGGGTTGTCCTGGTTTCAGCTGGGATAGAGTTAATTTTCTTCCTAGTAGCTGGTATAGTGCTGTGGTTTGGATTTAGTAAGAGAATAATTTTGATAACACACTGATGTTTTAGTTGTTGCTAAGTAGCGCTTACACTAAGTCAAGGACTTTTCGGCTTCCCATGCTCTGCCAGGTGCACAAGAAGCTGGGAGGGGGCACAGCCAGGACAGCTGGCCCAGACTGGCCAAAGGGGTATTCCATACCATATGACGTCATGCTCAGCATATAAGGCTGGGGGAAGAAGGAGGGGATGTTTGGAGTGATGGCATTTGTCTTCCCAAGTCACCGTTACGCGTGATGGAGCCCTGCTGTCCTGGAGATGGCTGAACACCTGCCTGCCGATGGGAAGGAGTGAATGAATTCCTTGTTTTGCTTTGCTTGCGTGTGTGGCTTTTGCTTTACCTATTAAACTGTCTTTATCTCAACCCATGGGTTTTCTCACTTTTACCCGATTCTGTCCCCCATCCCACTGGGGGGGAGCGAGCAGCTGGGTGGGGCTTAGGTGCCAGCTGGGGTTAAACCACAACAGTTTTGTAGGATGACAACCTTGTGCCTTTGGAAACGCTCAAGAACACTGGCTTTATGGTGTATAAGAAACTAGCTTGCTTGGAGCTCTGCAAAGCTTAGACTCAGTATGTAGGATGATAATAATTCATAACCAGGGATATTTCAGCATTGGTTTTCATCATTCAAACTAAGCATTGCTTTCTGCCCTCACACACATTGCTTGGTGTAGGACTTTCATGCCATGAGAGGCAGCAGGGCTGGAGAACAAGGCATTGTAAGAGGATGCACATGTGTGTGCTCATTCTGACTCTGCTGGATTACCAAACAAGGCCCCAGCCCACTCTTCTTACCTGTTTCTGTCATCTTTCATCTTTTGAGAAGCAGGCTCTGCCTCAGGCACACATCTGAAGATACAGACAAACTTCTCCTCACCAAAAAATGAAGTGGGTTGTTGGTGTTTTTTGTTTGGGTTTTTTTTTGTTTGTTTGTTTGTTTTTTTGTTCTTTTTGTTTCTTACAGAAATCTGACAACAAACCAAGGCTCCACAGCAGGAGCTTGGAGACCCTACATTCCTGTTTTGTTATTACTTTAGTACCTTAGTGGCAATACTAGGCTAGTATCAGTGTCTAGCACAGCTAGACCTTGAATCTCTAGTGTGCCATATTTCCAGTTCTGTGTCCTGAAAACAGGGAGGAATGAGGGATGGCCTGGCTTTTCCCAATTTTGCAAAGTTACTCTGACTTAAAACCTCCACACTAAAACTGAAGTACTCCTTGTTGCTTGTGTATCTTCATATTAGGACACCATAGGACTCAAATTGAGACATTAAGCATAGACTGAGATGGTGAATCCCAACTTTTTTAATTAGTGGTATTGTCTAAATCAAGGTGGTAGTGGGGAAGTTGACCAATGTCTCGAACCATCACTTACATCAGTGGAAAACCACATGCAATCCCATTTCATTTTCTAATACTGATGACTTCAGTACCAACCAAAAGAAGTTTCGCTTAGAGCAGAAACTCTTGTCCTTTACTAGGTATTAGCACTCCCACTTGTAAGTATTACAGGAACGCTGTTCTGATAACCCTGCATTTGTGCTTTTCAACTTCATGCCAGAAGCCCCTCAAGTCCCACCACTGAACCTTACACCAGTGTAAGGCAGCACTGCCTTATGAGTATCCCACCTTTTGCCTTGCTCACACCCCCATGGTGGGACAGCTTCTGATGCAGTTTCATACTTAAGTTTTAGATTGAGTTTTATATTCTAGGAACCAACAAGTCCCCTTCCCAGGACTAATGACACATCATTTTTAGCTTTAAGAGAGGAGGTTACTATATACCAGGTTAATATGAAGCAATCAAGATATGCCATTAATTTTCAGACCTCCTTGGATTTTTTTCTTTATCTTTAAGAGAAGACTATGGAAATACCTGGAGATTTTTCCTGAGGAATGTGTTCTACCTCTTGGAAGGATTGGGTCACAAGCAACACCACCGTCTGCTGCACAAAACTGGCTCCCTTTCTCACACAGCACTGTGTGTTGAAAGCAGCTGGAGAGAAGGGGGGAGAAGTGTATGAAAGGTTATTTTTGCACATTCTACTGCCACTGACCTGGAGAGCTGCCCAGAGGTTCTGCTCCTCTAGAAGAGACAGGCTGCAAGGTATAGAGCCATGACAGGCATGCTTACATTGCACTCAAAATTGGCAACCTCCAGCAGAGCAATTGCTGCAGAGCAAGCAGAGGGCTTAGCCTCTGATCAAGAAAATTGAATGCTATGAAACCTAACTGCTCCACCACATGGAATAGACTCAAGTATATTTTAGTCACTTTATTTGTATCTATATACATTACATTTTGATTCTCCAAATAGTCAAGGCAGTTATTCTCAAACAGATTAGTACATCAATTTTATAAAATACAGCTGAACCAAGGTAGATTAGAAATACATACATTATGGTACATTAAGTGCTTTGAATAATGATTAGTCTGGCCACCTGCTAGTGAGTGATTCATTTGGTTTTGGTCATTCTCAGACAGGAAAATCCACTCCACAGGTAACTCCCCTGAGCCCAGCAGATCTACTTAACTAGCAAAAGTCCCTCATGTGCTTTTGGGGGACAGAATGCATCGCGGGGCCACTACAAGGCATTCTGCTGTCTACACGATGACTCCAAGCAAGTCATCACTTCTGACTGGGACAAGATTTAGACATTTGTCACAAGGCCTCAGATCAAAACAACAAAAGAAAAAGAGCCAGTGTGGCTCTGAAGAAATGCAGTCTTCATGTTTGCAACTGGGATTTGCTTACACACATATATGCTAAACCTGTGTTATAAAGAAATAAAAAACTCTAATCAAAGGGCTCATATAATACCTAGGCTGTTCCCCTAGGACCTCCTTAGGCATACTGCAGGGACACAGACTTAACACTGCCCCACAAGGAGCTCTCTCAAAGATCTCTTCTGCATGGAGTATTGCTCTCCTTTGAGAAAGTCAGCTTTGTAGCAAGTGAAATGCCAGGACAATTCTTATTCTGAAAAGGGAACGTTTGAGGAGATCTGCTCAACTGCTGGGATTGGAACTAGAAATGCTTACAGCTTTATGTCACATGGCACCCAAAGATGTCCCAATTGCAGTTGATACTGCAGCTACTGTGTTACCCATGACTAGTAGTTTGCTATTTACTCCAGTCTGGTCAGGACCAGTCTATCAGCCACATCCTGACCCAAAGTTAGCTGTTGATGCCAGCTCAAGATTACTCCTGCAAATCTCTCCAACTGCTATAACTTCAACCCAAGAAGGTCACAATTCACACGTCTGGGCTCTGCATTCACAGGCTGCAAAATAGCTGGCCAGTGGAAGGTTCTCTCACTTTTACAGTGCTGAGGGCCTCATGCTGTCATGTACAGGGGAACATTAGCTACAGTCAGATGATCACGTTGCTTTAGAGCCAGCTGCTTGGGACTCTGAAAAACAAGCAGTATAGAGCAGCCACACATCACTAGAGTAAGGGTTACTGGTGACAGGACAGGACTAGCACCTCACAGCTCTACATTAGCCTAGTGCAGATGCTATGACACTGCCCATATTCATGCTCCATCAACCAATCCACATACTGACAAAGGTGGAAGATAATATAACCAGCTGCAGTTGGGTCACTTTAGCTGGTCAGGCAAGTCAAGTTTTTTCCCTGTAAACTTTAGGAGAGGAAGAAGGAATAACATACGTAAACTTTAACTGAGACTGGAACAGATTCAGGCTGCATGGCATGCTCATTCACATCGATGGACCAAGACAGAAGCTAGAAGCCACAGAAGTGAGAGCAGCATTGAGCTGATGGACTGGTTGGTTCCTCATTAGCTAAGGCCCCGCACACAGCTAGCCATCCTGGGAGCACATTTCAACACAGGAGGCAAGATGTGTCCCAGAAGTGGTCAGCTGTACCTGATGCACTGTGTTGGACCGAGGGGATTCTGGGCCAGAGGAAGCAAGTAGTACTGTTTCATCTTTCCACAGCACACATCACTGCAGCCTTCAACACTGCACCCCCAGAAACAATTGATTACATTGTACAGAGGAAGTGAGAACACTTTCATTTCTGCCGCTTCAAAGTCAGCATCTTTGCTCATCCTCCAGTAGGGCTTTGCAACAGGGTGGGGAAGACTTTTTCCAAATGACTGTTGCCTCCTGGCAGCTCAGACCTGAGCTGCACTAGTTGTTTCTGGAGCCAACAGTTCAATTCTCACTGCTGGCATTTTCCCTTCTCAGTGCTGCCCAGCTGTCACTCCTGAACGGGGCCACCACTATCTGCTGCAGAAGAAAATACTGAACACAGGAGGAGTGAACAAAATGCACATTTCAATCCATAGTTACAGTGAAGATGGCATTACCAGGCAACTGGTCAGAAAGAGCAAGTGGTCATAAAGAGCTATACTGTCCCAGGCTCCATGTTCGTTTGAAGTCCTTCCATCAGAGACTGGAAGTCAAAGGACAGTATTCTTGCCTCTCAAACTCATAAAAAACCCTCGTATTTACTGGCCTATATTATAATGATGCTAAAAAGTAAACTCATCACCTACAAAAACAGGTAAAAATTAATAAAAATGGAAAGAAGTGCTTATTGTCATAACAGAGATTCGCAGATCTCTGCACATCTTACCCATCATACAAGATACCTGTTAGTTCAGGTTTTTCTTTTTACAGAAAAAGACTACATTCATCTCAGTGGTGCAAAAAAACCCAAAAATCTAATACTGCTGAAGAGACAGTTTTTCCATTGGGACTGCACAGTTTGATGAGATCTGAATGCTCATTCTCATCAGCATGTCATGAATGCAAGAAAAACATACTCCTGGCAAAGTTTCACCATGAGGTAAATGCATTGTTTGAAAGTCCTGGGGAACTGAAATGGATTTGAAGTGATCTGCCAGGAATGATGGTTTCATTAAGGAGAAAGTTGTCACTCTAAAGCAGTATGCTTCATTTTGTCTAGCAACTTAGTGCCTTCTGCTAAGGAAAGGGTTAATCAGCTTCATGATTAATCAAGTCTTGTTAAAATAAAGGGTATTTTTTTAAAGTTACCTGTTTCCAGGAATTGGGCAACATTCAAATCAAAGTACTCTTTAGGATTGAAGGGATACGTTTTGGGTTTTGCAATATGCTGATGACTGACAACCCATTTTTATGGGATTCAGCTAAAATGAAATTATGACAGGTAAAGACAGAATTGTACTGCAGTAATATAACTTAAAAGACATAGTGATATGGCATTATAGCTGTGGAGCTGCCTTTTAAAAAAAAAAAATACTGTCTACAGAACCCAGGAAAAATTGCAGAGCTCTGAAGCTGCAGAGCATAAGCAGGACAAGTTATTAATGGATCCTAAACAGGTCAACTACAGACCACTGCAACAATAGCAGAACTCAGGAATTAACTTCATTCTTCTCTCACCCACCCACACACACAGAGGGGGGTTTATTTCACATTTGCAGTACCACGCATCCACTACAGAAACATGAGCTGCTCATATTAAACACCACTTAGGCAGTGCAAGACTTAGAGAGATCACGTACTTCTACACTATCATGAACTGGATAGTATCTGTTTCAGTGCTCTTACATGGAGATAGCATCACCTTCCCTACTGACAGAGGGAATGTCTCTTATCAATGCTGTTCAGTGGTACCTTACAGCTTAGATCCTTAGTGAGGCTGGTTCGCTTATCAGCCTCCAAGAGAGGATTAAAGTGCAAGAAGCAGATTTCACGCTTCATGACATGACGCACACGGTCAGTGTAGACATGGAACTGCAATCCTCTTGCTTACTGCTGGACAGACCGCAGGAAGAGAGTGGCCTATAATGTCATTGTCCTCTTGTGCTTTCCCAATATGGGCTTTAGCTTAGCAATTCAGGCCCAGTCCTGTCCAATGGTCTGGCACCATCAGGAAATACTTGTCCATAGCTTCACAAAACCTGGTCCGGTACAGTTCTGGAGAGACCACAGTTGGCATCTTACCTAATGTGTAAGAGTCAAGAGCAGTTAGGAATGGGCTAAAGAGTATACTGCAGTACAGACAGATGTCACATGAGATTACAACACCAGACAGCATAATCATGAAGGCATACTATACATGTAAGGGTCTTGGAACCAACTGCCTTTTTTTTTTTTTTTTTTTTAATTTATTTTAAACCTTTAGGAGAGAAGACAGACCAAGGTCTGGACGCCTAACACTGAATTGAGATACCTGAAGTTGGAGGAACCATCTAGGCTTTTTACATCAGCGCTGATCAGTTTGTTTCTTCTTCTCATCTCCTGTTTACAGGTCTTTGAGGTTTTCTAGCAGAGATGCAAATTTCTCCCATCAAGAATTTCACTCTATGGATATTCTCTTATCTTCTCCAGACACCTGAGCAGTGGTACATCAAGTGTTCCCCTTCCCTTCTCTTTCCAGCCCTCCTATTAACATGTGGCCAACACTAGGCAATGATGCACAAAAGGTACTCTGCTTCCACAAAGGGAACTCCTCAGGTCCTCAAAATATGGGCAGGAGTCAATTGTTTGATAAGGATTCCTCCACACTAACAGCTCAGAGTATATCTGCTTTTCTGGACTCAGAAAACATCTTCTGAAACCAGGCAGCAAGGTTTTTTGCTAGTATCTCTGGATGGATGACTAAATTTGTATTGAGCAGTTGGTAACTAAGAAACAGAAAAGAACAGTCTGATAAGTAGATGACCTTTACTCCATTCTCAGGAATTATAGTACTTAAAGGGTCACTCATGGAGGCAGATCAATGTATTAATTTTTCTGAAACTTGTTATTCCCTCCCCTGTTCTGGATAACTTAATCTAGTGTTGCAAATTTGCATGGTGGGGAAGTTGTGGCTTTATTAGCACAGTTATTGGAAGCTTCCATGTAATGAGGAAACATGATCAAAAGTTTTGCTTTGATTCTGGACTTACCTTGTCCTCCCAAGATGCCAGTTGACTTCACCACCATTTCAAGCTTTTTGTCCCAGGTAAAAGTGCGAATATAGTCTGTTGCAATTAAAAAAAAAAAAATTAACACACAAACATGTCGTATCTGCTATAACCCAAGTAACACTATTCTAAAATGTATCTATTTCTCCTCAAAAAGGGCAAGAAACCAGTAGGCTTCCATAGCCCGAAGAACTTCAGTGTTTTCCCTACCAGTTGCCTCACTTTCCAGAGTATTCATTATATTTGGGTAGGGTGAATACGGTATCTCAAAAGCCCAGCAAGATCACAATCAACTCTTCCTGCCTCTACAAAAACAGACTGCCCAGGCATGTCTGTCTTTATCCAAGAGTTACTTAGCTGATCCTCATCCCAGAAAAATATCAAGAAGCCCCAGTTCACCATAACAGCTCCCACTACTTTACTGCAACAGCTAGCAGTATCAAGACCTGGACACCTATCCATTTAAGCAGTAGTAGTATTCCTCACAATTGCAGCCACCTACAGGTTGTAACAGAAAGCAAACACTTCTAACTTCATGATATGGAGGACTGGAAACACTTCGGAAGAGGGGGCTGCAAGGAGAAGACGACTTCAGAATTGTTTCCAAGCCCCTTTCAGAGAAAGCATGCGCAGTCATTACAAGCACATGAACATTTTGGTCTGCAAAGTTGAAGCTGCAGTAAGTTAAGTTTTTCATTGCTGGATATCATTATCTCCTAACATTTGACTACAACTGTAATTATACAATTTAGAATTTACTGTTTCTAGATTTACAAAAGGCCACCATAAGTATCCACATGTTTCACCTCAGCTGTGCTTTACACAAAACTCATCCAGACCTGCCAATCTTAACACTTACCCATTTATCTGAACACTCTTTGAAAATGCTCCCTTAGAGTGCTTTGGGATTGATATCACCAGTTTGTGCACTAACTATTGTCACTTCATGCCACAAGACCCAGAGCTCCACAGAACAGGGCCTACAAATAAAAAAGTCTTCACAGCTCCTCGCAGACCTAACTTACTTGTTTACTGTATCACATTAGGATCTAAAATAGGTAGAGATTCTGACCTCAGATCCAAACTTAGTCCAAGCTAATGGTTTTTAGTTCTGCCCCCACCGCAAATTTAGCTTGACTATTTCGTAGGTTCTCAGGGTATCATTTAGAGACATTGTGATAGCCTGATACAGCAGGCATGTTCTCTCTTCTTGAAGACATTTGTGTTAAACAAGCTCCTTCATATGATGAACAGCTGTTCTCACCATAGTAAGGAACTGTTAGCTTTAAACATCCTGTAAAATATACTCTTTAATCAGATAAGACTTTCCATAGGACAACAAAAAGCCACACGTACAGAAGGAGCAAAGTCTCATCCCATTTACCCAAATATTCAAGAGTCTACAAAACTAGAAAGTAATAACAACTTGCAGTTCTTTGTAGCTGAGACTTCCAATTCTCAACCAGAAGTGTTATTGAAATGGCTTTCAAGCTTTATCAGAAAAAGAGTAATCCACACCTCCTGGCTTAAGACCTCATCTGGAAGCATTTCTGAGCTAGGTTTCAAGAGCGTCTCATTTCCAAGAGTCACTTCCACATCCTGCAAAATGGCTTCATCTCCAAGTCTTTTGCACAATACAAGTTTGCCTGTCTAAAGATGAAGCTCTACTTTGCAGTCACAAGTCGGAGGTTGCGGCAAGGTAATTACTGCATTGCCACGCATATTATCCAGGTCAGACTACATGATCACAAGTGATCCCATGACGTTTAATTTCCCTCTTCCATCCCTACCAATGTTGCTTCTCCTTAGATCCCCTCCACACAAGTTAAAATTTAAATGGCTATGTAAACATTACTGAACTTAACTTTAAAGATTTTTGAAGATAAAAGCATACAAATAACCTTCCCTACTTCAACTGGAGTCAACGTGTAGGTTAAACACCAACTTGACTGCTTTTTCACTACCTGTGAGGCCTCCTGCATATATTCTTAGCAATGCAAATGCTAATACAAGCCCATACAAAAGCTGGAGAGAAGACTTCCTGCCTCCACTTTGAATACCCATGAGAAGTGAGGGTGGCATTCCATCAGGGAGAAGACAAGCTTTCCTGACATACATCTCTGGTGGTGGTGGTACAGTTCTAAGAGTACTATAAACACCTAAACCAGAAGAAAGCAGTTTCACCAGCTGAAAGCAAGAAAATACAAAAAGACAACCTACCAATGATCCCAACAACCAGCTCATTGTTGGTATCATCACGACCCACCAGCAGGGAATAGTCGATGATGAGGTGGCTGGAGAGGAACTGGGAATCACTGTGTATGGAAGCTCTCAGCACAGCCTTGCAATGGGAACGGATGTACAAAGGATTGTCCCGGACCATCTTCAGAAGGTTCTCATCCAGCAGGACTACATCACAGCTTTCCTTGCCTGTATCTGTTTTAACATTTCTATTCCGGAGGGAGCCCTTCAGGTCAAAAACCTGCAAATTGAGAACAGCACCACTTTTTTCCATTGTTCTGTGAGGTTAAAGACTTCAACATACCTAACTGCAGTGTTTGAGAAGGCAACACGGCAGGGCAACTCTTTCCTTCTCCACAGGAGGAAGACAGTTAACAAAAAACATTTTCATACTACGAAAAGTTTCCTGAGTGGAGAGTAGCATGTAAGCCTACATGAAAGCTCTGCCACCTCAATTCACAAATTTTAGGCTGACAAATATAAAGCCAGTGAAGAGGGAGGTGGGTCTTGCATGACGCACTGTTTAACATCTCTTGGCAAGGCAAGAGACAGACCACCATTAGGTTGGAAAGGACCTCTGGAGGTCTCCAGTCCAACGCCCTGCTTGAAGCAGGTCCTGTTAGAGAAGGTTGTTCAAGCCCTGTCCAGTCAAGATTTGACTAACTTCAGGGATAGAGTCCATAGTCTCTTTAGATCTCTGTTCTAGTGTCTGACCACACTGCTGATTTAGAAAACAGACAAATAAAAACAAAACCAACAACATCCTTTACATCTACCTAGAATTCTCTCAGTTCACTTCCTCCCACAAATATCCCGTTTGAAGTCAGGCACTGGGAAGCAAAGTGGAAAGAATTGATACTATCTAGTTTTAGAAGCAAAATTTGTTTGAACTTCCATTTCAGCATCAACTCTGTATTTGAAGAGAATTTTCCCTCAGTCATTTTAGGGTCTTCATTCTACTGCTTCATAAAGGTCGCTTTTCCTTTACTAAGAGCAAGACTGAACTCAAAATCTTGTTCCACACATGAAGTGGTTCAGGGAGAGAAGAGCGGGTTCAAAACATTATTAGTTTCCCCCCCACTACACAGTAGCTTACCATCTCTGTCAGTGAGGCTCTCCTAAACAAATTAGACTGTAATCCAAATTAGTTCTTCTAAAAGCTTTGCAAAAAGGTTTCACATTTTCCTAATTAGGTTGGCAATGCTTTCTCTCAGACACCGGACTTGCAGGGACAAATAAGACCTCTAAAAACTTAAGCGTGCACTACAGCTATCTGAACTAGCCAATATAGACATCAAGTTACCGAGGCTCACATAACAAGGAAACAGGCACAAACTATAATCTTTGAGCAGTGCTAGATATCGACAGCACATGCAAAGTTAAAAGTTACCTAGACGGCTAGTGGTAACCGTGCTCTTGCTCCCGGTCAGAATTGCACTGCTAGGGAATGGAACACTTTGTTCTTACCTGAGCCATTTTCCTGCCGTAGAAAAGGTTTTCCATGACAAGCAGATCCAGCTTCTTTTCAGTGTTGTTTTGAGAGTTCTTGTATCCAATTCGATATACCCCAAGGATTTTGGCCAGTGCTGTGGGCTTCTGATGAAGAGAAGACATGGGGTAAGATCTCTGTGTACAGGCAATCAGCAATCAAATACCAGAGGCGCCACTGTTCTGTCTGATTGTGTATCACGGCTTAGAAGCTCTAGCAAAACTCCCACTTTTCACCTTAAAAACACATTATTAGTACAACTCATACCCTCCGACATTTTCTTTTACTTAAATGAAAGGGGTTAATGGAAAACTGTTACTAGCCTGTAAAATATAGAACACTGCCTAAAATAAAAGGCACTTCTTTTTCTTTTAAAATACCTTCTGCTGAACTGCATTAATGATGTAAGTGAAGTAGTGTGGAGCAAAGTCAAGGAACGACTGGACTTCCAGACGAGGCATCTGTTTCAAGATGAATCTATCATCTGTTTTAACATCAGACAGAGGCAACGGGGTTACATACAGTAAGTGATATATTCTTCGCAAGTTCTTTAGGATTGTCACACAGCTGAAGTGGATTGAAGAATTAAAGGACTACAATTCTTTTAAATCCTTAGCTACAGAAGCTCATTTTAGAAACTTTTTTACTTCATATATTCTGAATTTCAGTATTTCAGCCTTTCTGGATTTCAGCCTTCTAGCAAATCAGGGAGAAGAGACTGCCTAAGTTAGATTACCTCAGCTACATGGGCTTCTTATACAGACAACAGAAACAGCCTACAGACCCTTCCATTCAAGACCTGTTTTAAGTAGGGGCCTAGAATCAGCCACAGTTAAAAAAAAATCCTATAAATCAACTATAGCATGTGGGATTATAAGAAACACTGTGTCTTTAATAACCAGTTTTCCTGGTTATTATACTCAAGAATTATGATCAAGTTTTTGTTTTCTGAAGCCTGCCTAAGAAAGTACAACTCTTCTGCTCAACTGGCCTCCCTAGCTGCTACTACTGAAAAACAGAACTACATTTTGTTCTCCTGCACATACAAAGGGACAAATAATCTGATACTGAAGATCCCAGAACAATCCACTTAACTTTCCATTCTGAGTGGCCACTTCACAGTCAGCAACCCTCTAGCTAGAGGTAATCAGGGATTAAACAATCACCATCCCTAAATAATAACCTCTAATTACGAAGGGGGAAGAAGCTGCATTTACCCTCGGTCACATAGAACGCAGCCCCAGATTTGCCACCTCGTGCCTGCCAGGGCAAAGAGTGAGAGAGGGATCGGATGAAGTCCTCTTCACTGCTCCCCAGTATCACTTCACGCATCTTGTGAAACTCGCCAGCATAATAAATCCGGCAGTAGAACTTGGCATTTGCGTCTGAAAACTCTGCAAAAAAAGGTCTTACTCAATAACAGCATGCAATACTCACTGACTACCTGAGATGACACTTACAGATTTTACTGATGTCTAGAAGAATATTATTGTGCTAAACATCCTTCTCTCACGCCTATTGTACTTTGGAAGTTTAAACCAATAGGATTTAAATGGAAAACTTACAGGAAAGTGAACGCAAAAGATCAATTAAAAAAGAAAAGGTTTATGGGGTATTTTTGCAACAGAGAGACTGATTACAGTATGTAAAAATTGCATTGCTCTGTTCTTGATTTGTTTTTCCTTCCTGCCCAATAAAAAGAAAAAATAATTATTACTTCATGATTTCCATTACATTTGCATGAAGAAAGGAGTTTGTCAGCTAAGACTTCAAGTTATTATTGCAACTACTCACGGAGTTCCACATGGGGATTCACCAGCTGTTTCTTCTGTCCATCTCCTCCATCTACATCATCTGAAGGCATAAAGGGACCATTCAGTCAGGGTTGTTCATTATTATTACTGAGAAAGCCATGTAAGATACTACTTGTAAACTCACATTACAAGAAAAATATTTTCTTTTTTCAAGAATACAGAGGGAACTATATATAGGGAATTAGAGATACAACTATAATTGTATGATATAATATGTATGCTAGAAGGGCACTGCTATTCATGGGACATATAAGTACAAGCTTTCTCTTTGTTTTCTCTTCATTCATTTTCCATGAGCTGAAACAACGAAAGTTAAACAGGAAGCGAAGAAGAGAAACTGGGCTGCTTAACTAGAGTCAACTCAATCCAAAGGCATTCAAGCCCAGACTACCCAACGCCCCTATAGTTACCGGGGTTTGAAAGACCCTATTTCCCTTCTTATAAAGTAAAGCAATGTCTTTAGGAGAAACCTACATTTGACACTCAAATCATTCATTTTCAATGCATGTTGAGTAATCTTGGACTGTTGAAAAAGTATGAGCAGGAGTGCATTCTGGGCCTTACAAGTTTAAATGAAGTTTGGGAGAATTAACAATCCAAGACAGAAGAGGGATTCAGCAGTCTTGTACCTTGAGGCTCAGCTCCTTGGTTTTCTGCTCCCTCTTTGCCCATCTGTCCAACCTGGTAGTAGGCACTGTCAGCACCACGTAAGGTCTCTTTCTTCTGGGAAGAAAGGTCTGGGCTCTTCCCTCCCGTGCCACGGAAGAAAGACAAAACGCCAGATGGTTTCTTTGCTACAGTGAAAAGGAATAAAGAAATTGGCCTTGGCATTTCCACAGGCAGTTTAATAAAAGCATGATTCAAACGAGCATTCTCCATTCGTTGTTCTAACTGGAGGAACAATGTCATTCAACTGTAACTCATTTGCTATTCTGCAGGCAATCAAGGTCCACCAGGTTAGCTGATTTACTGTTCTGAGTAGCATTCTGGAATGCTGAGTCATTTGAAAATACAGACCAAGCGTGAGCATCTTTAACATAGTAAGAACCTCACTTCTCCATTTTGAAATATTTTATTTTCATCTTTTTAAAGAAGGCAGTGCCAAAAGAGGTCAGAACATATTATTGACATCATACCCCAGGCTAGAGTCAAGAACAACCCAAGGTCCACTACATCATAACATATTAAATCAGGGAATGATAGTATGATCTCATAAGAACCAGGGAAAGGATCACGGGCACAGACTTCAAAAGCCAAACAAACACCACCCCGCCATGTTCTACATTGAGTCAACTCTAAGACTAGTCACAATTTCAACTCAGAATGCATTTTCTTTGTTCTAACTTAACTTTCACAAGAGCTAGAACCCAGGTTAAGTGGACTCAAGTCTGAGCTGAGATTAGCATCATGGATATGATTTTGGCAAAGTGGTCTTACGCTGTTCTGGTTCTGCATTGCGATTTGATGGACACATGTTAGCCTCAGGCAGGCGGACAGGGCTACTGCTCTTTGGTTTGTTGTCTGACGTGCTGAAAGGAGAAAGAAAAAAAGTCATGAGCCCAACAAATACCGCCACCTGAGACACACTTTACTCCTGTACATTTATTTCTCCTCCATGCCTAACATTAAGTACTGCTAAGGGAAGAGGATACAGTTTAAAGTTGTAATGGTGTGGGACTCTCCAACGTTGTCCTCCTCCACCTCCCTGAGAAAAACCTCTCAGGGCTCCTTAGCAACAGTTCCATCCATCACCACAGAAAAGGTAAGCAGGCCTAGTAATCCCTACCATGCACACAGTCAAGGGATCAGGTGATGGAACCAGCACAGTCCCCAACATGAAATGGAAACTCAGATACTACAAGTATGTGTTGGTTGCATGGAATGTGTCAGATCCCATCAGAAAGCAGAGATCCTAACAAAGGCATATTTTCAGGGTCCTTCCCCATCCTAGCTTTGGCTTATTCACTACAATCACTGTGCCTTTGCTCTATGTACTGTAGTTCCTGCATGTAACCTGTTCGGCTGTAGTCCTTCTTCAGAACTGTTCTTCAGAGATGCTTTGGACAACTCATCTAAGGCATTTCTGTATTCCTTGCAACTGAAGGGGAAAGGAAAAGAAGGGGAGGGGATTAAAAAAAAAAAAAAAAAAAAAAAAAAAAGGAGTCAGCTGTTCTCTGGGAGACTTCGTAACAGCAACCCAAAGATTCAGTTTAGAGACAACCACAGGAAACAAAAACCCACAGTAGAAAAACCTCTCCTTCATTTTTTCTTACAATTAGAATTTAGTTCCCTTAGAACAGAAGCTGCTCTAGATCATACTGCAGGAAAAATCTCCCCTTGTTTCTCCCCCTCCCACAATTTAAGAATGCGCTTCTTTAAAAGTCTGCTGCCTTGTGACACGCAAACCCCAAGATTTACTGAAGCAGCTGGTTTGGAGAGCTGAGTAGTAGCAAGAGCTGCTACAACCAAAGGTAGGCAAGGGACAGATTGCAGTTTGAATACCTAACTGTTGTTCCCTAGCTCAGTTGCACTTCCTCCAGGCTGGAGAGCTGAGCAAAATTTAGTGCACTTCTTTCTCTAACAATATCACATTACAGGGAACACTACACAACTAATCCATTTAGAGTTCGGCAAGAAAAGCCCAAAATCCAGCTGCAAGTTGGAAAACCTACTTTCTGTATCTTAGTAGTAAAGAACTTCAGCTCTGGCAGAAACTCTCAACACAGCTGAACAAAGAAATTCCGTCATGCTTAGGATTTAAATATTCCTTACACAGAAAAGCTGCAAAAGTACAGCATGTGTCAGATGAACAGCAAAATCACACCAGTACCTGAGAGCAAAAGCTATGATGGAGCTTGGTTCTTTCTCGCAGACTGCAATAGGTACACGTTCATGCTCATACATTAGGTAGTGTTTATCCGGGTCACTAAATGAAAACAACATAGGGTGACTATTAGTAGATCATAAAAGTTTGTGGAAAGAAAAGGTTAAGTTTTGCTCAAAACCCAGATCTCATCACTGCACGCCCAGGCACAAGCTGCAAGTCTCAGCATGGAACCAAAGCTCCCCAGATCAGCTTCTCCCATTAGACACATTCATTGCTATGTGGTTAAATCTAAATGGTAATGTGTTAGGGCAATCAGCACTTCAAGCAAGCTGCTTGTATCAGAAGACCAGCTCCAAGTTAGAGTAAGAGTCTATTTCTGTTTAGCAGCCACTGCTTCTAATGGCACCAAAACCTGCCTGAGTTTGTTTTGACTGTCCTGCAGGATAGCCTGCAGAGTGAAGTCAGGGGACAAACGTGACTCTTTTCTGAACAAGCAGTTTAGCACAGAAAATTCCTCAAAGCCTCCTGGGTTTCTGTAAGATTTTCTTTTACTTATCTGTAGGTTCCAGTCATTTAACTTTTACCTCATTAGACCATGGTCTCCACTACTACACTGGGGGTAGGATTCAGAAGTTAAAGTCAGGCTGCCAAACGTTAGGCTCATGTCAAACAAGAAACACTACAAAGCACACAGACCAAGTAGCTGAAAGACTTTCCAGCCTGCCCGTTTTCACATGAGAGGGGAACTTGAGGGCACATGCAGTAGCCATTGAACCTGACCTACACCCAGACAAAGCCAATTTGAGTCCAACCCTTGGAAGAGGTCTGGAAGCAAAAACAAGAGGCAGGCATGTAGCTTTAGTAAGTCTTTGCTAAGGAAGGACATTTCTGCTCCCTCCCAGCAGCACTGAAGTTAGAAGGCACCTTTCTCCCCCTTCCACCCACCCCTTCCCCTCCCATAAGAGTTCTGAGGAGGCATGCCTGCTAGGAGGAAAAGAAACTGATAATGTATATGCAAAAGGGTGGATATCATTAATAAGAAAAGCGTGTAACCTACAAACAACTAGAAGGGACACAGAAAACTTCTTGCCTTGAGGAAGTTCTATAGCTTATTCAGAAGCAAACCCAAGTGATGATTTAAATTATATACTGAGCAAAAGACGCATGCACGGGTCTGTCTGCAGTTTGACCAGGCTGCTAATTTTGTACATCATATATATTATGCAGTACTTACAATGGAAATGGAATGGGGTTATAGTTGTTTCCAGGCAAAAAGTTAGCCAAAATAGCTTTCATAGTAGATTTCTCCTTCACTTGGCTGTCTGTAGATCCCAGTGAGTGTCCATCAAACACATCTGGAACAGAGATAAGGTAAGTCTGCATCACAATATCAAACTTCAAGCTGTAAATTCAGAAGCAAGGTTGCAGACCACAAAGTTACCAGATTTGCCATTTCCTAAACGCATCTCATACACTTGCCACAGAGAAGCAAGAGAAAGAATACAAGAACACAACTGAACTATACCTTCTGAGCTGCTTGTTGTATCCTGTTCAGACAGTGTGTTGGCACCAGTCATATGCTCCGATACAATCTCTGGAGAGGTGGGCAGCTGAAGATGGGTGGAGCCTGTGGAGCTCTGACTTGATAAAGTAGTCAGGAAACGATCCTCTGAGAGTACAAGGACAGTTAAGGACAGACAAAAGCATTTTACATGGCTCGCAGAAGTGATACTGCTTGTTCCCAGGTGAAGCTATCACCAGGGTCTACTTCCAAGAAGTTTTTACTTAGAAAGCAGGTAAGGCCACCCAGAGCAAAGGAACCGGCAAGCTGATTAACGTAGTACATAACCTCCAGGAGATGCATACACTTATACCCACTACCTTCAGTTCCCACAAACTCTCAATATGCCTCTCAGGTAAGAGGTCTCAGCACCCATAACCACTTCACAGAAAAGGCAAGAGTCATTTCCCAAATTCCATGCAGTTATTCAGTTATTTAGAAAGCCTCTGCAAGTTTTTAAACTCAAGTTCAAAGGAAAACCCTTGCTGGCCAATTTAGTATCATCAGTATTTCCACTTCATATTAGAAGCAGACTTTGCTTTTTATAATAGTAGGCCAGAAATTGGCTTATTCCCATCTGACACAATGGAGATACACTGTTTCTCTAAATTACCAAATTTGACAAAGGCTCCCATGTTATGTCAGGGAAAGGGTTACAGCAAGCTTCTTTTAGTACCTTAAGAAAAATAAATAAATAAATAAACAACAGACCTTTCTCTCCATTTTGCAGTGCTGGAGAAGCATTGCGTGGGGAAGCATCCATGCTACTGATCTAGGAAAAATAACAAAATACCAATGTTGATGCCAAGCTCTTTATAGCTGTATCCCTTCCTCTGCAGAACACTTGCAAAAGCACAGGTACCACAACAGAGCACTCCCACCCACTGCACTGTCACTGTATCTGCCACCACAGGAAAAAGACAAGGCAACAGCAACCCAGCTTCACAAGATGCTTATGATTGCTATCATCTCTGTATGCTGATTTAAAGACTACACTCTTCCTCTATATAAACCTACTTGCTGCTAGATCAAGGTTAAGTGTGCTTTAGCATCTAACAAATATGTGTTAAGTGGAAAGGACACGTATGCATGCAGCAGAGAAAACCCAGGGTCTCATGGGGTTTCTTAGTGCACCTTGCTAATGTTAGAACTATTGGGAGATCAGCCTCTCTGTATGATGCTTATTCTCAAAGTACCAGCTCCCCAAAGGGTGGTTGTTCAGCATGCTGGCAACTGTACCCTTAGATAGAGCTCTTGAGGCAGCAGTCCAAAATCATTTATACATCCTCTCAGCCAGCTCCCACGGGACACATCACAGAACAGAGATGAACCTGCGAATTCATTATCAGTCCTTCCTGTGTTCTTTGCTCTGACTCTCCCCATAATTTTTGCCTTTTCTTTTTCACAAGGGATAAACCTGATGGGCAACAAGCTAGGGTCTAACGAGGTGACCTCCTTCCTATCTAGGCATATGCCTGACAATGACTGTAGCTCTCCGCTGTCAGTATTCAGATTAACACTACACAAACGCCACAGAAAATCATCAAATCCTATTCATACTTAGTCGTCTTCTGTGTAATATGGCTCTTGGTTCACATCTTTAGGAAAAGATACATATACTAACCTGCAATTCAAGCTTTTACAGCTGAAAACTACATGATGCAGTAAAAAAAGTTTACTAAGTGAACTGAAGCCAGTCTTAAGACTGCTGTGTAGCCCTAGGGAAAAAAAAAGTTTAAGTCGCTTCTAGCCTGCTACTCCTACCTTGCTTTCTTCACCTTGCCTCAGTCTCCCAGGGCTGGGTGGTACTGATGGACGTTTTCTCCCTTTCTCTTGTTGGAAGAGATCCTGCAATCTTAAAAAAACAAAACACAAACCCCACATAAAAACCCAAAGAAAAATTAATCAAAAGATAGGTTGCATGTATTAGCTGTGAAAGGCACAAGTTATGAAGTTTCTCCATACTAGAATACAGCCAAGCATGCCTTCATAAGTCTTTACTGCAAACTCAGACGGTTGCCAACATGTGCCAAAGCTATGTTTCAAATGGCCAAAACCAGAACATTTTCTTCACCTCTGAGATAATTTCACCCAATTAATTGCTTTCCCATGCTCCCCTCTTCCTTTATTCAAATGTGTCCTGGTTCCAGCTGGGACAGAGT
>NW_009191527.1:38735-58382 GCF_000690835.1 Fulmarus glacialis | reverse complement strand
GGGCTCCGGTGGCCGTCGGGACAGCGGATTCTTGCCAGGCGTTTGAACGCCGAGTTTTAGGCCTCTTCTTTCATTCCCCTGTACCGTGGAGGTTGTGTGCCCTCCGTGTATATCGCTAGACTGCTAGTACAGTTCTTAATGCTTTTTCCCGTCGGGTGTGTAACTAAGAAGCAAAGCTTAACCTAGATTCAGTTAAAGCTGTGTTTAAAATCACTTAACTGTCAGCGTTGTGTGTATTGATGCTTTCTGATCAAACTGTCCTGGGAGCTGCTCTGTTTTTTCTGTGCTTAACTTCAGTAGCTTCCTTTGTATCTGACATTATGCCATACCTGAGTCCTGTATGTACACCTACATGCGTAAACCTCTTGATTGTGCAGGACGATGATTTTAATTTGACATTGTTGATCTATCACGGAGGAGGGACTAGCACTCGAATGAGAACAATTTAACAGCTGCTGGTTCTGTTGTGTGCGGCTCAAATACAATTTTGCATTATGGCTGCCTCTCAGTTGAGCTGAGTGGACCTAAGAGTTAAATGTGAATTGAAGATGTAACCTCAGAGCCTGAGTTTTGGGGAACAGGGTCAAGGGAGGGAGAAGAGCTATTAATGTGAGTTTCTTCTAACATCCTACCCCCAGTCACAGCGGGTAGTGCAGTGTCTGTTTCTGCATCGTGTGATACCACCGTGCAGCTCCACAGACCCATCCCCAGCTGATAACATTTGCCCCTTGATTATGAGGTAGCATCTCATGTTCCAAAACAGCCCCGGAAGAGGTTGAGAGTCAGTGTGTATATGACATCTGCAGTATGTCTTTGATTACTTCTTTTAGAAAAATTTTGGTAGCTAAAGTGGTCAAAAAAGCGTTGGAAAAAATCGTTGTCTTTTTTTTTCCCCCAGAAATGATTCTTCTCAGTAATATTTCATTAACTGTAACAGTAGCATAGCTACAAAGTATGCACTACTGCCAGTTAGGTTGCTTATTTTCACATGAGCCATCAGATCAGGGGAACGTTTCTGCATTTTTCAGCAGATCATCTCTCCAGACAATTAAAAGCCACTGTGCACACGCCAGAGCACAGACACAAACCCTTCCTCATTCTGAATGATGCTCTTGTAACACTTGTTTTCACCCTGTGGCATTTACATAATTTCTTTTCCTGTTCTGGTGGGCTCATCCGTAGGGGAGAGAGTATGAGCCAGTAGCTTAATGTAGCTAACAAACTGCACTGCGACTGTGAAAAATTACTGCCTGGCATGATCACGTTTGACAACTCTTTCAAGGTCTGCTAGAGATAACAGTCTGGATTTTCCAGCATGGAGAGGACTGCTCTGTGTAGGTGTGCATGTCTGTGTGCAATATGTATGCAGATACAAAACATTGTGTACTTACATATAATTTAAATGCGTATAAAATCTTTTATATTTAAAAAAACTTCCCCAAACCCTTCAGCCTCTAAAACTGTTTTCTGAAGTTCACGCCAAACTTTAGCCTGTGGGCAGCTTCCAGTATTATGAGACAATCCGTGATTTCTTATTCAAACTGGGTTTTGATAGTGTGTGATAAACAGTTTTTGCAGTTCTTCTCAAAAGTGATTTCAGTGGAGAAGGGAGTAATTTCTCAGCATTATGTCCAAGTCAGCGTACGCATTCACTGACTTCAGCAGTGCAGATCAATCCCGTAAGGAAAAGAAAAAAATGAGTCTCAGAAAATGTGTAACGTCAGGAATGGGAGAAGAAACAGCTCGTTGATCTTCTAGCAATCACATTCAATGTTGCTGACTAGCTCTGGAGCGAGCCAGTTCAAAACAGAAATGAAATGGGGGCTTTGCATTTTTTGAGTTAGAAACATTGATCACTGGGCACTTTCTTCTGCAGCACCTTATTTAATCTTAATCTGCAGAAGTCCTCATAAAGTCCGTAGTTAATTGCTGAGTAATGTACTTTTTCTGGATAAGGAAACCTGTGGCACAATGAAACACTCAATAATTCCAGTCTGCTGAGCTATTCAGAATGTAGCCAGTCAACAAGCACTTAACACTCTATTTTATAATTTTTCCAATCTTTAAGTGGCTCAGCCAATCAGGGACTAGGTCATCCATGAATTTTAAATACTTTTTCTGAATATATTACATACCAAGTATCCAGTCGTTGCAGGATTTTTATTTTATTTTAATTTTTTCACTCCAAACAAGTAACATTCTTCATCTGGAAGTCTGATAGGTACACACCTTTAATACACACCACTTTCAGCACAGGTTTGGAGGCAGCACTTTTACTCCTCTGTTTGCTTTCCTAATTAACCCCTCTGATGTTTTTTAACAGCCTTTTACAGCCTATTGTCAGCCTTTCAGAAGCCAAATATATCGTGCCATAGCTCAGCACGAAATGGTTTCTATTTTAAGTAAACTGACGTTGTGAAACAGGTAAAGAAATAGTGAATTATTTCCTTGGTTAATTAGCAAACTATAGGTAAGAGGATCCGTACCAAGAGCTTTGTAACTACTTGTGGGGGTCAACTTAGGGTCTGGAGGCTCCCCATTGTATTAACCGGTAACTTCTGCTGAGAACCTTGTGCTTGGCCTTCATGAAAATACACTTCGCATTGTGCCAGCTGTGAACTTACCCATATCTGTGATTCCATCACTGTGATATTAAACAAAAAGGGGGTTTTGCAAGTTCTGCAAATCACATAGTTTGTTTTTTCTTTCGCGTGCTTTATGTCACAAGTAGCTATCACAGTGCTTGCCCTGAAAGACATGCTGGTCTGGTAAAACTGTAGATTTCAAAAACGTGTTTATTTTTTTATATAACAAATTTGCTTAAGTATAGCAATGTAATCAACTAGTTTGAGTAACTGTGTGTATCCTACAAGAAGGCACAATTATCACACAGTACACAGATTTTTATAAACCCAATTTTGATTATGTTTCTCCAACATATGAATTGCTACTTTCTCTAAGATACAGTTTAGGAACATGACCAAAAAACATTCTTCATCATTTGTATGAGTTACTGACCCAAAGGTATTGAGTCATGTTTGTTTTGGAAGCACATTGCACATAGGGCTTGTCAGTCATGTCTACAGAAGGAGACACATGCTTTTTGGATATAATGCCTGTATTTACCAAATGTGAAATTAAAAGCGAGTTTACAGGAAAGCATGACTGCAAATTGATTACATCACTTTCATTAGCCTTACACAATTATTCCTCCCATGCAGTTGTGCCACTGAAAAATACCTCAGTCTTTGCTGCAGCAGCAGATTTTTAATGCTGAGGATTGTTATGTATATTAAATGGTAACATTCATGTGTCAAAAACAATGTTGTTCAGTGGTTTACATAGCACCATTCAGTCAGATGTCCTGGCCCAATGATTCCCAATAGCTGCTGTGCTGGTTCAGCTCCATCGCTGGCTCTTGTGCAGACTTGTCTCCAGGTCTCCCGTCTTTTTAATTGCTGTCACTTAACCTGGGATAGAATCTTTGACACTGATCTTAAAATGCTACCAGTTCCTCCACCTTAATGTTCGCACCATTATTTTTATAGATTATACAGCAACAGGAAGCTTTTAAAAAAAGTATATTGTACATCAAGATGTAATTGATGAAACAAAATGCTTGCCCATGACAGCTAGCAAGCTTTAAAAATAAAATTTGCAGTGAGATAAGAGAATGATTTGGAAAAAAAGGGCAATTAAAGAGAGAAAATATGCTAAATATTATGGTAATGTGTATTTGCTTACATTATTTATGAAACAACTTCAGACATGCGTAATGAAGTATAGGAAATGCCTTACTTTGAGAATGACACCATGTTTTGTCTTACATTTTGAATTGATGTAAACTGCCCTGTAAACTACAGAAATACACAGAGAGTGCCTTTTGCTTCCTTCCTCTCCATTATTGCAGCAACAGCAGTTCTTGGTACCAATTAGAAAATAAAGACTGAACTTCCTCTTCTGCAATGGTATTTAAGAGTTAAATTATTAAATATATTGATTTTAATCTCTAATTGTGAATATTACAGCAGTACTACTGACAACCTTCATTTTATGTAACTAGCTCTCGTATGTGTAGTTAACACTTTCTGTATTTCTTGTTCTATGCTTAAAAACAGAAGGTATCCAGCAATATTAGAAAGTAAGTCGAAAGGGTTTAAAGTTAATCGTTCTCTTAAATAAGCTCCTCTCATGCACATCATGAAAATAAAAGGAAAGACTCTAAGATACGCGCAGAACTTCATTTTTATTTTACATGTAACTGAACGATGATGTTTTATATTGTAAGCTGAAGATTATCGGATTAGAGTTCTGATAGACAGCTGTATGTTCAACAAGAAGACTTAAATATATACGTATTAACATGGTTACTGTTACATATTCAGAAGCTGTCCACTAGAGACAGGGAGCTTACCCTAGTACATAAGTAGCATGGAATTGGACTCTAAACCATCAGTAAATTTAATCAATTCTCCTGATACGCTGTTTTACCAAGCCTATCACTGTTAAGTAGGAAACCATCAAATCAATTTTAAAATAACTTTGTTTTAAAAAGTCCATTTGGTCTGGCTGTAATTTCCTGAAAAACGAAGTTAGGGAGAATGAGTTTAATTACAGAACTGGTGAGTACCACTACAACTACTGAGCTGAGCTGCTGCTCTCACCATGTTCTGGGACAAGTACCTCCTCTCGTGCGTCACAGTATAATAACTTTCTGATCTGAAATTAAAAATTACCTACTTGCAAATTCAGACCTTGTTTACTCCAATCAGTATAACACTAAGCTTATTCTAAGTATTATAACACCATTCCACATAAGACTTTCTGTAACAGAAAAGCATGATTTTCCTTTTAGTGGGAAATTTAATAAACAAGTTTTGTTTCTCATCAATCCACCTGCCCTGAAAAGAGACAGCAGGACCCTGATACAGCATGATAGTAGGGAGATGTAAGTACATATGTATTTGCCAGTTTATTAAAAAGCTACCACGTCATTACGCTCTAGACTACACACTACTATTTTTTTTTTAAACATCTCTCAGCCCTTAAGGTTATGACAGTAACTGAAAATATATGAATTTAACCAATGAAGCAGTGCCAATCTAAAGATACTGCTCGCCTGGAACAATATCTTTAAAAGATGTAATGTGCTCCCAGGGGATGTTAACTCAAACCTAATTAAATTGATTTAAATGATACTTCCATTGGATAAAGTATAGATAGTCGATTGCTAGTTGCTGAGGGGAGCTCTTCAAGTTCAGCCACTTGCACACTTACTAACAACCCTACCCAGGAGTCTTGGCTCTTACACAGCTAACTCAGCCAGTTTAAAACAAATTGCCATGTCTTAACAAGAGTTTTAGCAGGTAGTGTTTAAATTGGGGTAGCTCCCCCACAGATAGGTAACATACTGTGGCATCACACTGCATGTCACCAGACCACAGAGCACTGAAAATCCCCCAAACTTGCAGTTCTCTAGACGAAGCACTCAGCGGGTCACCGCTTACATCTCCTAATCCTTTCAAACACATGGGACCACAAAGATACGTCCTGCAACAAAGCAGACAGTGAACAGCTGCAATGTTAGGGTGTTCCGTGGGGTTTTTGTACTCTTCCCAAAAAACCAGCTTATTTTCAAGCAGTCCACTAATGAGAGCCAGGATTATCCTGAGGTACCAGTTTTTGTCACTTGCTCATTTGAAGTCAAATCTGTTAAAGAACCATAATCTCTCCAGTCCCTGATGGGGAAAAAATGGTAATTAAAAGACAATTAGCAGATTTTGTAGGAAATCTGGCAAAAGTTATATGTGTGTTTTAATTTTAGCTTTATTAAAAAAAGGGAATTGCCTTTACAGAGCAATCTAGATTAAAAGGGAGACTGTCAAAACAGAGTTAAGAATTGACTTTGCTTGACATTTATCACATATTGAAGGCTTTACATGATCTGTAATCATAAAAGTATGTGAATTTCCAAACCAGTCTATGCCAGTCTCAGAGAATTGCCAACCCCTCCAACCAAATGTGATTAGATTTTAGATTTAGAGTAAACACAGATGTGTTATGTTGTGGAGAGACAGGCAAAAGCATATGTGTATTGACTTTTACTACAGGCATCAGTACACTAGTATCATATTTTTTACCCTTCTCCCCTTATCCTAGTAGAGAATTTTAATTTTTTCTTTAGCTAACAGGAGACGGAGAGTCTTACTAGGATCACACTTAATTGCAGGATTCATAATAAACATACAAGAAACTTAGGAGACATAATGAATATGGTTCACTGCTTCTATCATAAGGAAATAAAATAGGATGGATTATTTTTTGAAAGAGAAAGAATAATCTAAAACGCTGTATGCATGTACTTTAGTGTGACATTTTGTCTGAGAAGTAGAGCTCCTAAAAAGCAATCTCAGAATCCAGTTAGCTCATTAAAAGGTTCAGGTTAACAGAAGAAAAACTTGGAATAACTTAACTGTCTAGATATTGCAGATTTGAAGAGGTGTCAGACTGTTTTTCACGTTTTTGTAAAGTGTAATGCTTGTGTAGGTAATATTTCAGTTCTTGCTTTAGCAAGGCATTAGTAGTTCTATAAATGTATTAATTTTGGATTAGAAGGGCTAATAGAAATATTAATTTGGTAGCCTGTGAAGCTTTTGAACACATTTTCTTAAGCATTCCAAGAAGCCAGAATGGAGACATTGGCTACTTATTTAGACTTGCAGAAAGCCATAAAAGTTGTGACACGCGGTGTTGTGAAATATACGTGGCCCTCACAGCAGAATTCATGTCCATCAACAGTATGTCTTGTCTCACTGCAAAGCACACCTACAACTTCAAGAGGCACAATTAGGCAATCTATTAGCCTCTCATGATCAAAAAGGAAAGAGTCCCAGTCTCCTCCTGTCGTCTTCAGTCTTACCCACCTCCACAAGTCTCAGCTGCATGCTCCTGCTGCCTGCATCACGCCAGCTTTGGTACTCGCCAGACCTACTCAGCCACTGATAGAGGTCATCAGTCAGAAGACTAACTTACCAAACCTTCCCCCCTCCCAGGACCCTGCGTTGTCTCCTGCTGCGTTGGTGAACTGGACTGATTCACAGGGAGATCTAACAGGTGTTGGAGGTAGCACGAGGAAGAAACAGGATCACGTGGCAAGGAAAACCACTTTTCCACTACAAGCAAGCTGTTTCATGAGCTTAGATACTCTTAACTGCAGGTTTCATTAGTTTACAGTAACGAACTAAATGAAAACTGCAGCAGCTTAAGATCTGATTCATTAGTAGATCCAGTGTCGCTGCCTGTGGGAAGACCTGGAGAGTAACAGCTTCAGCTGTCATGCTGCTTGTCTGTCAGTCTCCGAGTACCTTAGAACTGATTCTACAAACTCCAGCAAGCTCTGTGAGATGCCACCAAAATAAGCTAGCAGGAAATACTAAGGACTAGTCCTAATTCTACTTCTCCCTGAAGATTTAGGCAACTCTTTCCAGTTCAGAACCATGAACATCTGCCTTTCTGAAAGCAGATATTAAATGCTTTCTTTCAAAAGTAGAACAGAAGTCACACTTATGGCACCGATACTTGCTTTTTATATCTTGTGTCCTTACAAGTGCTTGCTGTGTCCTTCACTTGAAGCTAGTCCTGTTCCTGCCACTGCCTGAGGGGATTCAAACCCTCTTTTTCCCCATGCACACCCTAACAACCAGGCTGGAAGCCAGTCTGGTGTGGGAGTGTGGAAATGTTTTCTCCGCTACAGCCGAGGATGGGGTTCCAAAGAGAATGACTCCGTAGTCTGGTATTGAACACAGTTGTCAGAATGGTCTGCTTATGTATTTTAGGTATTTATTTCTGTTACATGTTTTGTCTAATGATAATTTTAATGCAAAATACACAGTTGTGCAAATAGGGATCAGAAATCTTTTCCGTTCAAAACTCTAGCCAAAAAGCTATATAGTCATGCCATCTAATAACATGCATTTATGTTGTAATAAAAATGCATCACTGTTAATTCAAGAAACAAATTTGAAATGGATAGAAGGAAACTATTTTGTGAGTAATATGTAATTAAACTGTAGAGTCCATCATTCTGGGAGGGGTAAATATCTGTAGTTACATGGTTTGTAATCATCCTGCCCCAGGATATAAGCGCTGGCTGACTCAGGGAAAAAAAGTGTCCTTGCTGATTGTAAGACCCTGCTGTGGATAAAGAGCATTTTGGGGAATTAAAAGAAAAATCCTTCTGTAAAGCATTGCAGGCCATTGCTAGGATTTACCACATGAAGAGAGACTTCCAGTATCATATCTGTCCTTTTATCATTTATTAAACAAATTATTTGTTGTATATCATATGTCCTTAATTTTCATTAAACAGACAAAATATCACACTTCGTGTGCTTCCAAGCACAACCTGCCTAATATGTGAATTACATAAAATCTGACATAACAAGATACCTCATTTTGCAAACATCCGCAGGCCTAGAGGTGAAACCATCTACACAGTTCTAAGCAAGTTAGGATTTTACTTTTCTGCCCTTGCAGTGTTGGCATGCTTGTAGCACTACTTACCCCTGTGTTCATAAGGTTGCAATGTGCTTATCACGACAGCCTTATTTACTGCTTCCTCAGATTTATGCTTTTCTGAGTTAGTGAAAGAACGAGAAGAGAGGTAGAAAAGGCTGAGATGCCTATGATAGCTTCTGCATAAATTAGACAAGGTTTACAGGTACAGATAATATCACTGAAGTGGTACAGCTGGAAAAATCAAATAAGCTTTCAAGCATCTAAGTCTATTTTCAAATCTGAAAATGAAACAGCAACTTCCCAAGCTAAATACAGAACAACTGCTTAGAGTTTGGTTAGGTATGTATCAAGTAGACCATCTTTGAAGAAAAGGTTAGAGGCATCCCAGGAGTACAGGAGGTGTTAATCAGGGAAGGGAGAGAGTATTGTGAAAATACTCATCATCTAGGAGAAAGGAGGGAGTTAAAACTCTGTAGGAAACTGTGTGAAAGTTATGTGCCATAAAAACAGTCTTTCTATTGAGTCAGTGGTGTATTGGTATGCAGTCCATCCAGAAGCTTGTCTTAATTTTCCAGATACACAGGTACATTTGATAAAAGATGACCTCTCTGCCTAGAAACTTTGTTACATTTATACCCTGAAACCATCAGGACTACAGCAAAATACTGCTGAAATGGAACATGCAGAAATTAGGGCAGTAATTAAGGTGAGTTATGTGACTGCTCATGACCAAAAGAGCTTTTTGTTAATAAAACCAGTATTTTCTATTTTATAGGATATTGATTTCTAACTAGGGAGATGGAGAGTTGCCCAGAGAGCTGTGGAATCTCTGTCCTTGGAGGTGTTCAAGACCTGCTGGGACAAAGCCTTGAGCAGCCTGGTCCAAGGTCAGTTTTGACCCCCCGCTTTGAGCAGGAGGTGGGCTAGTGACCTCTCGAGACCCCTTCTAGCCTCTAAGATTCAGTGTTACCATGTCTCATTTCAGACAGCTGATTTATGTGATTAAGATGGGTGCGCCCTCTCCCGAGATGAGCAGTCGTACACTCCTTCCATAGGCAGGTCAGGGCACCTCAGTTGGGTCCTTTTCCCGTAGTGTATTAATGAAGCCCAAAACTCCATGACTACATTTAGACAGTATTAATTCTCCCTACGCTGTAACAATAGTTGTGTTTTAGTAGAACTGCTTTTCCCTGCGAGGAACAGCACAATGTTCTTACAGCAAAATTAACTCTTAGAATCAACAAACTGGAATACAAGAAGGCCATTTTTCCTTGACACATCCACAGTGTGTTCAGGCTCCTCAAACCAAAGTACTGGAAGGTACTTATTCCTTAAGTTGATTATCTTTGTTTACATAGTCTAGAACTAGCAATGCTAGTTTGAGTCTCACATTAGAGACCTTAAATTTTCTCAAGTCAGAAATTCCCTTTTCTCCTTAATTTTTGTTAAACCTGTTTGTTGCAGCCAGAATTGCCTTTTATTGCAGCCACAGAATTGCCCTTTTTATCCTCCTCTTTTCCATCTGTCCAAAAGGTATTTTTTTATTTGCTAAATAATTCATTGTGGGAAATTTCTTAAAATATCCTGTTACACCCATCACAAAATATTAAATACTATGTTTCCCTCTCACGTACGATCGTGGATGTGATACCAAAACTTCACTAATTCTAATGTAGTGGACAAGTCAAGTTTTTTAATAGTTCTGTTCCGTTTCAAGTCCAGCAAAAAAGGCAGTCGGGATACAAGTTTATATGCAAAACACTGAACTGTCTGGCACTCTTCAGATGTGCTGCAGTTCCTCAACTTCAATATAAAGTATCAGGGTGAAATGTATGGCCACAGAACTTACATAGTTGAGTAAACAACCACCTACTTGTACAAATGTTTCCACAGAAATATTTCAGAAATTTGCCTTGAAATTAGCATCACTATACAACTCTCTCCTCCCTTTTCCTCCTGAGCAGCCTCAAAATAGTCTACAATAGATACTCGTATTACCTTATTTTCATCTAAATTAGAATTTGCCATATGTTTATTTTGGTTCAGTCATCATTTTTTTCTCATTATCCAGTTAAATGTAGGTATCCATAGGATAATGCACCTACAGTTTTGCTGAGTACAGGAGACCTAGTGTGCTATTCTTTTTTTTTTTGGTATTGAGTTTGCTAGATGAAGGAAAGTGGATGTAGTATTCAGGGCATGTACAGCCAGATTCTTTTTGTCCCATAATATGAGACAAACAATAAACATGACATTTGTAGTCTGAAGGTTTTTATAAACTAAGGTATAGTTTCTTTTCTTGTCCTCTTTTAAAGACCTTTGGAGCATCTGACACAATTACTGCTCTCTGATACGTTATGCCTTTGATAACTTTTTGAAGGTTTGGAGAAAGAATATTTTTATTCTCAATTGCTTTAGAAGTGGAATGTTCCATACGTCACTGTACCTAACGTTGTCTTTCCAACATTGTGTTTGGGTATGACAGTCTTAAGTACCTGTACACAAATGGAAAAACCTTCTTCTGAGTAGCTTTAGACTGTAGCGCTAAGCCTTTGCAGTACAACTGCTAGTATTTACTAATGCTTCATTGCAGCAGTAGGTGTAGTTAGCAGAAAAGTAATAGAAATAGATTTTTTTATCTATTTAAAGTGACAATTTAGACAGACAGAAGGAACTCCTAAAATGTGCAAAAAATAGGGAAGATGCAAAAGTAAAGTTTTGTCTTCTGTATCACTTTACCACTTAGTCCGTAATATCTGAATGTAAATTTGACTATTCTAATTCAGGTCTATTTTTCCTACGAAAAATAGATAGAATAGGAGCTCTGGAAGACAGATACACTCTGTCTTTACTTGAAACTAATTAATTGCCTTTCCTTGAAGAAATGTTGTTTTGTTTTTGTTTGTTACTCAATCATTGTTTCCTGTCAAAATGGATAATGTTTTACAGAATAAACTAGAATCAGGAAACTGAGTAATTTTTGCAGAATGGAATTGCTTTCCCGTCAGCCGTAGGAGCTGGTATCTTTTTGCTTTCCTTGTCCCTGGTTCAGTCACACGCAGATGAATGGACTTGGATCCTTCTCCTACCTTGGCTGAAACCTGTTATTCGACAGAGGGATTTTGATATGCTCCCTGAGCAGCATTACAATGTTAACAGCACATGAGCATATTGTAATCCTCCAGTCTTTTCTCCAGAAATACTTTGATCTTAACTGTTCTATATCAAATGATGTATTTTAAAATTTAAGAAGCAGTTTAGCCAAAGTCCTTGACTGAACTGAATTTTTCTGATAGAGAAAGGAATGTACTGGCACTTTTTATAAAAATTCAATTGTGATTTACTCCAGTCTTTTTCGCTAGTATGCTTCCATCCATTTTCAATCTTAAGGCCCATCAATTTAGAAGACTTTTTTTCTCTTGGGGAATCAAAATATTCTGTTAGCTGGGCTCAGTTTTACCCTTGGTGAAAGTATGAACTAACACGTGCTTTTTCATTCCATATATACTGAAATTTTTAGCTCCAGAGCTGCTTCAGCATGCTATTCAGCTCATGAATTTGTCCAAGTTACAATTTTCTTAATAGAGAAAACTGTCAAACATTATAAACAAGGAATAATCCCAATCCACCAAATGAAATCTAAAAGTGAGAGATCCTTTGCAATTATTTAAGCCAAAGGGAGCTTTGTGGCAAATGCAAATTAAACCAAGCTTTTCTGGGATAGTGTGAAGCTATTCACAGTTGCATCCCAATTGCATTTTATTTGAGGCTTTTCCCCATAGGAAATAGTAATTTTTTTTTCCTTGAAATATCTGCAAGTTATAAAACTTTGTCTATCATAGTGCTTGAAAGTTTTTAAATGGAAAAACATGTTTGGCATCTGAAATCTATTGAGAAGAAATCAAAGCTTTTTATTGAAGCTTTTTAGTCTCTTTCTGTGTTTGAAAGTTTAATAATTTTGAAGAGAACAAAGTAAACTTGAGTTTTTCTGGATTTTTTTTTCCTTAAGTGAGCAGTACCAGTAAGAAGGGAGTTCTTGTGTCATGAAATTGCTAGGTCTTTTTCCCCTGGGTTTTCAATAAATGTTTGAGAGGTGGGAATGTAATTAAAATCTTATTCTCCCTTTGGCAGCATTTTTTAATTTTGAATTCAAACCCTCACACAGCATAATAGAGCTTTGCTTTAGGGTGTTTTATACCTCTATCAAAGTGACTAAAGTAATTAGTATTTTATACATTTTGGTAAGTATTTTGTCACTGGAAGCACCAGTGCAGGTAAATGATAATGGTTTGAAGCTCAGGCAAGTGACGGGACCCTAAATGAGAATGTCGCCTTTTAATCAAGAGCACTTGGAGTCTATGGTATTGAAATGCCCTACAGAGAACATAGAAAAGCCATCCATCACTTTGTGACAGTCCAATCTTTTAGTGCATGAGTAAAATTTTATTCAGCCTTTCTAAGGCAGTTGGAATATAAGATGTTTTAACTCACCTCAAAACAGCAGCGTAAAAGTTCGAAAGCATAATGTATGGATTGTTTTCTGGACGGCATATGTGTCTTTATGTATTATCTTTATTTATTTAGATTGCAATTGAAACATTTTCCATGTCCTGCTTCAAACACCTCCCCCCTCTCTCTTATACACCCAGCAGGCGAGATTATTTCTAGATTTTAGTCATATGTTTGGAGTTAATTTGCATAGTTGATTAACTCTTGATGCTCAGCGGAAATACTCAACAAGTTAGAGGGAAAGAACTGCTGCTTTAGGAAGGGCAGATTTTGCAAGTCTTGCACAGAAAAGTAGTTTGACACATGACTCAGAAGTCCTCTGGGGAATGCTTAGAAGAAGCTGAAGTACATTTAGTGACACGCACTTGGAATTATAAACTATTATTACAGTAATTCAACAATCTAATTTCAAGTTTTGTGTTGTTATGTTTGTTTTAACAACTCTCCCTCAGCTTTCTTTATAAGTGAAAGCACCAGCAGCATCTGAGGACAATGTCATAATTTAAACAAAAATATTTTTGTTGTCAGGCACTTGCGAGATTTACTTTTGATGTCAATGGAAGCAGAAACCTGTACCAGGAACCTTGTCTTTTAAGATGAGCTGGCAGTGATGAAACCCATTGGCTTAAATGGATTTACTCCCAATTTACACTGTATGCATGACTGTCTTGCCCACCTTACTAGCTGCTTGAAATCAAGGACATTGATCTGCACTGTACTTAATACCTGTTTTCAGCTGGCTACTACTTAGGTTTTTTGTTTAGTAAATTGAGTTTTTCAGTACCCTGTGGAACAAAATTTGCTGTGAATATGGAAGATTTGGTTTTTTCCTTCCTGACATTTCAATATTTTCAAGCTGAAATCATTTTTGTCCTACCCCAAAATAAGGTAGGACCTCCTGTGAAGGGAGAATGTTCCTAAAATGCTACCATGTACCAGAGTGCTGAGGGAGAAAAGGCTGGGGAAATTTTATCGGGTTTCATTTTAGTGAGTGGAAAGGAAGAGGGACATTGAATCCAAGAACCAGTAAAATGCAACCAGATGGGGAAGACATGTATACACACGTTACTGAATAAGTCTTTTCAGCAAACCTTTCTGTCACAGATGTGGAGAGAGTTAATCTTGTTCAAGAGAGTGCTATTTCTTCAGTCTTACATTGGTTTTGAGTCTTCAGTGAGTTTGCTTTCAGAAATACACTATGCTAATAACATTGGTGATGAGAAATTTTTAGCTATCATTTTAACTTGAGCATAAGCACGTCTAATTCTGACACCTTTCTCTGTGAATTGTTCCCAGCAATGTAAAGAGCTGCTTTTTTGTCTGCCAGAGTGTACGTGTTCAAGTTTTAATGACTCCTGTCATGTCATCATGCAAAGTTAAATGAATTAAATATTCAGAATGTGCAAGAGCCTGTGCCAGGCTTGTTATACAGTGAGACTAATGTATTAATCAAACAGCTTAATATATGTTCCAGTATGAGCAGTATTAGCTGGGACTCTGTTAAATAGCTGACATTCAAAGTCTACTCCCAATTTTGAAAAGTCTGCTCATATCATCGCTGCTGTCATCTAGTGACATTTGTGCTCTATTTCCACATGGCATTCTCACTCACTGTAATTGGCTGCTAGTGAAAATACAGGTCTTATCCATCTATTTTATAAATTACCATTTTCTTCCCTGGCTGCATGCCACAGCTTCGTCAGGATGTCACAGAACTTGCACACAGTTAAAAGCTGAATAAGTTGCTACAAGGTGGATATTGCTGCTTTAGAAGTAACCTACTACATGAATAATTAGACGTATATGATTATTGAGGCTGAGTTAAACAACTGTGTCAATGAAATTAAGAATGTCATTGTAGTATTATTGTGATTATGAAAATCAGCTGCCAAAAGTAAGTAAAAGTAATTTATTTATTGAACTTCACATACAAAGGTGTGAGACAAGTGGGTTCCTCAGCAAGCCAAACTGGGTACTTGGGGCAAAGTTATCACCAAGTGTGAGGGCTTCATTTAGAACCAGACCCCTCTTATTACTTATTTTTCAATAATTACATACAACCCCCTAGTCATCACTGCAAGACAAAGCCAGAGTATCAGAAATACTGAACGCAGAAGCAAAACCAAACCAAAAAAATACATATGTAATCACCTTCATCTACCATTGCTGTACTCAATATAGTGTTAAAACTGACTAATGAATGAATGATTTGCAGAAAACAAAACAGACAGAGAAAATCAATGTTTACAGTATCGTTTTTGCTCCCTTAAACTAGAAACTCCCTTTCCAGTTCTTAAGGAATTTATTTATGCATTTAAGTTTTGCTTTACCAACACACTGTTCAGTTCAGTTTACCTTCTATTTTTAAATTCTCTTTTACCATGTAAAACTGTAACATCTAGCGAAAATGGCTACTGATGATTGTAGTGTATTTTCAGTGATGTGCAAATCCATTTTTTTCTAAGCCATGACATGCATGGTATGCAGTGATAGGATGCCAGAAACGCACAAATTTACGTCTTTGACTTTTATGTTTCATATTTTTTTATGTTTTTTATACTTCGTAAAATCCTGTTAGTCTAAAATAATGAAAAAATATTATAGAATATAATCCAAAAGTAAATAGGTAAGAAATGATACTTCAGCATATATCAGTTATTCTGTTATGCCGGTTTAATCCTTGCTGGGGCAAAAAAAAAGAAGGAATGATGATTCAGACAAGCACTTTCATAATAAGCTAATTCCTCCTGGTATTTAGTCCCATCACAGACACCCATCCCAAACCCCACAATGCTGATTCTACCTAGAAATAGCCAAAACAAAGAATTTAGCTTCCACAGTCTACACGTTTTGCTTGTCCTCTCCCTAAATAAAACCAGACAGATGGAGCAATCTTTGGAAATCATGTGAAAACCAATACATCTGCGGTAGGGAATTTGGAACAGAATATATTGAAAAAATTAATAGATCTACCAAAACCTAAGAGTGAAAGTAGTATGTGAATAGGCAGCCTCCCAACGTGTGTTTTCTCCCAGTACAGACAGCATATACAGTAGGGTCCAAACTAGGCTCATTCCTGGGGTTTGGCTTTATTCAAAAGAAACCAGTGTTAAGGTAGTAAAGCTTAGCTCAGGTCTCTTCCCCTGACTTGGCTGCTCTTACAACAAACCTCTTAGGACTCCCAAGTGTTTGCTGCCAGTCTTTGCTCTCTCTCGAATTTTTGCTGTCTCCTAACCAAGTCCTCAGCCAGCTTCCTCACTCGACGACTGTCACCCAGTCCTAGTACATAACAGGGAGGACAGTGTCCCACCCAGCTGGGACGCACTGAATACTCGATAGATGGTCTTGTGAAAAGAAGTGCAAAAAAGAAGCAGCACCCCTCACTATTGCTCCCATCTATCCCAGGAGGTTGCCAACCTGTGGTTGTAGCTAAAATTCAGCTAAAGCACATAAACACAACTTTAAAGAGGGAATAAAATTGCACAAGTGGTCCTATAAGAAGCCTTTGACCTGCTGTCTACAACTTTTAAAACACGCCATTCCAGTCAAGGTTGGTCTATGCCTGGCTAAGGAGGATACTGGGAGGAGGAGGACAGAGGCAGGTAACATGCTAAGTGGTGGCAGCATGGACTTCTGTGGAGGTTAACAGCCAGAGGAAGAGTCCATGGGAAAGGATGAACGTAGTTACTGATGGCTTAGCTGCAGTCTTTACTGTAGTGTTTTTATTGTTATGTGGGGCAAAACTAGCGTAGGCATGTTCAGCTGTACTGAAATCACGCCTTCATTTGCCAGTGCAGAGGTACCCTGTAAATGTAAAGCCACTCCGAAGTCTTTGATGTTATAATCTTCAACAGCCTATGGAGGAATACAGACTGCTTAGTGACTACTCTAGCACAAATTCGCTGTAGCCCTAGTTACAGAAACCACCGTTTAAAGGACACGATTTAGTTATAAAGTGCACGTTAAAAGCTGCTTCACTGTCTCTCTCCTTGAAGTGTATATTGAGCTGCCCATAAAGGATGTTTACATTACAAGATCAGTTAAAAAGAAGCTTTAAAGAAGCTTTAAAGAGAGTTTCAGCCCGTGGTTGCACTCTCTTTCTAGCCCTACTGCAAAGCATTTGGTATTATCCCAGGACGCGAGGGGTGAGGGAGCTAGTGAAGGGACTGGGTAGAGAAAATGCGCTGGGGACTGGTTGTGAATTTGGCAGGATGGGGAAGTTACCCCCCATGTGACTTCGGGTTACAGCACACATTGAGCAGTACATGTTCCCTGGTGACAGGCGCTTCCTCGCTGCACTCACGAGACTGCCATCGCTTCATAGGATTACAAAGGGGAGTTGAATTCATTCCATTTTGCTTGCCCAACACATGACAGTGAAGAATGACCTATCTTCCAAACTAAACGACCAAGCAAACAAGCACATTAGGGAGAGATTTGTTCAACTAATGTTAAAAGTTAAAGATTACCTTTACGGTATAGTAATTGTTCACTGAGGAATCTTCTTTCAGGCTGTAAATAATGTTTTGTATTATCACTGTATTACTCACTTTCAGGAAACATGGGTTTTGCAGTGCAAAGGTAGATCCATATTGGTTAAAATTCATTTGGCATCTCCCCCCGCCTTTAAAAAAACTTTCAAAAAACAAACCTGAAACATTAAATGTTGTTTCTTATGCTTTAAATCCTTGCATTTTAAAACATAGGCAGGAGAGATTTGTAAATTGTTGAGACACTTTCAGTTTGTGGCTGAAAAAGTGCTGAGGATATCAGCTGAGACTTCTGCAGGCTCCACGGAAAGAGCATTTCAAAGCTCTGTACTTGCCGGAGTTCACTCCTCTGTGCAGTAGCACATTATTCTGGAAGCAGTGCTTCTACTCAACTCTTTAATGTTTTTCCAGAAAGAAAAGCACATTAGCTGAGTATCTGTCTTCCATAGTGCTACTGCTACTGCTAAAAATCAGAATTTTCATACAAGCAATGCTGAATGAGGGAACTGGCATGCCTCTACAGTATGTCTTTATCGCAATTCCCAGCATTTAACTGGGATCATGGTACTCAAACTCATGTTTGCTTCCCAGTCTATCACAGGGCTCTGAAATCATGGTATCAATTGCATACCACTGTGGTATGCAAGCTGCTTTACAAGCTGCACACCAGCCTGCGCCCTTTGCCTTGGAGAGGAAACCACTGCTCCCAAATTGTCCATGAGAGATCCAGAAGCTCCTGCTGGCGTTACATCTCGGTGGGACTGGAGGATGGCTTGGGTGTCCACATGGCCCAGAAAAGCAGCAGCTGTCCCTGCTGCCTCTGCCACTGTGCGAGGGATACTAGCACAGACAAAACTCACATCTGGCCTGTAACGTGAGTGATCCTGACTCGTAGCAGCAGTAATACCTGACGTCCCTTAGGGGTTGGTCCGGAAAAGAAACTACGTGTCGAACTTACATTCAGGAATTGTCCTGCCAGGAATAGTTCCTTACTTTCCTTCCCAATGCGCCAGCAAGATTAGCACTGGATCCACACAGGAAGACCCACTGAAGACAGTGAATGTAATATGTAAATGTACCCAGCTGCAGAAATTAAGGACTACATGTATAAGGAAGCTTCTTCCCCTTTACTGAGAAACCATTTTTATTTGCTCCGTCTCAAAATACTAGATACTGTTTTGAGATATTGTTGAAATGCTACTCGACACTTGTTTCATAAACAACAGAATACTTAGGAGAAGATCACTGAAGGGGCAAAAGTGATAAAATAATTAATAAAAAACTGTAGGATTGGATTTAAAACCAACCAAATGATACCAAATAAAATGCAAGAACGCTTTGAGTGCTGATTCCTCCACTTACTGCTCATTATCAGTGTAAATTCTGTATCAGAGATAATTTATTCATCAGAAGTAATCTTGTATCTCAAGCCTTGTCTTTCTCAAGATTGACTTTAATGTTTGCTGCTGAAATCCGAAGTGCTGGAAGCATGCATGTGCAAGAATATAGTTTTAAACCTAGCAACTCATTGTATAAAGCCACTTTACTCAGGATTGCTGAAGATATTATTTTTTCTGCTCACTGTTACATAATGCACGTTTCTAAATATCCACCTGCATTTCTTCTGCTTCTGTGACAGTCACTGCTTTTCAATGTTGTCCTCAGCAAGGGAAGAATCGAGTTTAAGCTACAGACTTCAATGCTGCTTCCACTGATGTTATTATGGCAGTATCCCCTGTATTATGAGCTTACAGAGGACTGACTGTGGTTTTGAAAACAGATCGTCTCTATTCATATATTTTAATAAGACACTAGAAACATGACTATTTTACTTGAATGCTTCTTTATACAATACTTTGAATATTTAAGACTTCTCTTTGCTATGTTAAAAACAGGCACTGTTGAATAACTGATGTATTTCCCCAAAGAAGAGCTCAATTTGCCTAGTTCCTAAGCCTGTAATTACTGATGCATGTAGTTAAGACTACAATCACATCACATGGAGAAGGATATGCTGAATCATGGCCTTTGCTACATAGTCTCAGTTCTAGAGGTATTCCCATAATTCACTAATAATAATGATTCTTTTTTTGCCTACTTAAGAGTGTATTGTATGAACACAGAAGGTTTT
>NW_009191527.1:427-38701 GCF_000690835.1 Fulmarus glacialis | reverse complement strand
TAAGTATTATCTGTCTGAAGGTAAAGTAAAGAAACATTTTAACCACCCGTTCAGTAAATATTGATTTAGCTTTTGGCCAAGCTTTTTTTTCTTCAAGAAAAAAGAATCAAGGTATGAAATCCTATTGATTGAACTGCCAAACTCAATGGCAAAATTCTCATTGGCTTTAGTATGGATCAGGATTTCATGAGGAACATTTATGTATGTAGCGTAGGCTAATTCTGGTAGTGTGGAGACTTACAAAAGGGGACTTGCAAAATAAAAACACAGCATCGACTCAGCCATGCAGAACTATCAGAAATTGTTTAGACTGCCACACCATTTTTTTAGCTTTCCAATCACACACACACCTTCTCCAACTGCTCTTCCTGCTAAATAAATAAACCATAAAGAAAAGCCTAGAAAACACCAACTAGTACCAATGTAGATTTTGTGAGGCTTGTATATAAAAATAATATATATAATAAAATATTTTTTTCCCCTCAATCCTCACTTAGACATGACTGAAGCCAACTATGGAGAATAAACTGATTAATCAATCATTCTTTAGAACCTTGACAAAAAACTTTTTATAAATTTTATATATTACTGTTAATGTTCTAATACTGAACATTCTGAAACAAATCCAATGTACATTTCTGCTGTTTCTGGTTTCACATGCTGTCTTGCACTTTATAGAGATGGCTTTCACCAATACTGAAATAAACTCGATGCTGTTTTTGCTCAGCAGGCTTTGGCCACTCTGTTCCCCTCCTCCCCTTTATGTGTCAGTTGTAAATTGCTTGACAAATATTTTGTTTCATGCTTCCCCACTGCTGGCATACAACATCTTTAAAGATTCAAAAGAGATAGGAAGGCTAAAAAGGCAACAGGTAGGTAATACAGCTGACGCCTCCATCTCCAGTTAAACTTGTTCAGAGTAACAAGCAGTAAAATTGTATTTTTTCTTCAGAGTGCAGGTGGAGAGGCCATGAATGAAAACAAATTTCTCAACACAGACTCCAGCACAGGATCAGTGGAAACAACTGTCAAGCCGTTACCATTTAAAGATCCAAACTTCATCGTAAGTATGTTATTTTAACAATTTGAAATACTAAACTCTTCAAATAAAACATTAACTAGGATTCTATTTAACCATATTGCTAATGTAAATATTAAGAAAGTCAGCTTAACAGCCAAATAAAAGGTCGGCAATTTTTAAGAAATTCACCTCAAGTCCATGCCACACTATGGTCCAAAGTGCACACTATATTATAACATGAAAATGGCATTGGTCCAGAGGCAGAACTATTATATTAAATTCTGGAACAGAGTCAGAAAACCCGCTAGATGAAGGTAAGTGCAGAAGTTTTATGGTGTGGTATCTCACAAACTACCACAACTAGAGAGGAATAATTTATACTGCTGTGAATGTAGGAGTGCTATCCCCCAGCTCCTAGCCAAGGCAGGCTGCAAAACAATTGAACTAGAAATCAGCCAGGGAGTCATTAGCAACTGGCATTTTGCTCCTCTCCCAGTCTCTGAAACTCTGTATATAAAAATAATATATATAATAAAATATATATAACATACCTGTGGTGTCTGTTCTTCCACTAATTGGTAGATTTAGAAGCAAATGCTCTGTGAGGTTTAAATTGGGGGAGAAGGTGAAGGAAGACTACAGCTAGTAATGCTGTCACTGCTGGGTTTGGTTTTAGTATCTTTTTATCTTGCTGTGCCAGAGCCAACTCATTGGCACACTGTACAAATGCCTTCTAGACAAGCAAACTTCTCAGACTGCTGGTCCTAAGCCAGTACTTAGAAAGAAGGGTTTTATCCCAGATTTCGTTCTGTATGAAAAAAGATACAATATCCCACAGCATAAAACCTGAGTGATCAGGTATTGCACAGCTCACTAAGCACAGGTTTGGCAGGGGATATAAAATTCATCTCTGACTTGCAAGTTGCTCTATGTCTGCTTTGCTGACGACTTCTGTCACAAGAGGGGCATTCAAACGACTACAAGCTTTGCTCGCTCTAATCCTCCAGTGAGCACCAGGGTCTTTGAGAAACGGGGCTTATTGGAAAAGCTCCATTTGTGCCCAGAGGCATTCCGTGTAGCTTCCATATAGGATTTAGATAGCCATGAGACCTTGTGCTGATCTTTCAGTTCCTAGAGGGACATCACCGTTTCCAAAGAGGCAATACTAATGTCTGCATGCTTGAAATAATAATGAATGGACAGGGCCTTTGGCAACTGCTGCAGAAATAATAGGCAGTTTTTTGTCCTCCCTGATACAGTAACTCATTTGAGAAGAAATGTATTGAGTTTTAACTAGCTTTTTGTTGGTATGAACGGGTAGTAACAATTTGGATGACTTTCTGCATCCTTCCAGCCTAATTACCTTAAAAGGAAGAAAATAAATCAATTACTGTCTATCTCTCATAAATATACCCGTTTGAACCATTAGCTCACTGCAGAGGATAGACTCAAAAGCAGAGAATAAGGAAGAAATTACCTTTTTCTAAACTTCCTGAATGGAATTTTAATCCCTTGGCAATGGGGAAGGGGAGGAAGACCTTCTGACAATTGTGTAGAGCAATGAATAGCTCCACCTGTCCTAGCTCCAGCTTTCCCTAAACTTCACTAGTGCAGAGGTAGCTTGGTTCATTTGTGCTTGGCAGTCATTGTCTTTTGATTGTAGGGATGTGAGGTGGTACTCGGCCCCATTCCTAGGAGGCATAAGTTCATCTAAACCTAATAGTTGCTTTTGAGAAACCAGATTACTGAAAAAAAAATCATTATGCAATGATTTGGGGGAAAATTCATGTAATGAATTTGAATTAGTAATGTGGTAGTACATGTATTTTCAACTCATATTCCAGCGGTGTCTATTTTACAATGATCTCTAGGTTACTAAGGTGTTACTCTCAGAGCAAACATTTGCAGGTACTTTCTATATTGGATATCCATTGCCGAAACCCGATATATCATCAGCTCATGAGCATCTTTTCTGAATATATCTACAGAAAAAAGCTTTCTCATTGAATCCTTCCTCCTATCATTCTCAGCAATTTAACAGGCTAATTTATAAACCAATCACAGCAGAAGTGTGTTTGCAGAACTTTGTTGAGTTTTGATGAGACTGATGTGGCAGGTCATAATTATTAACAGAAATAACAACAACTCCCCAGTTGTAAGAACATTTTCTTTTCTGAAGTAAAGCTGTAAATCTGTGTCCTTTGATCATTTAGAAGTAGTACAGTATGTTGTGCAGCTTCTGTCTCTGGAGGGACATAAATAAATTACTCTGTAGCAGTCACATTTGATAACTGAAACTACCATTATAGTACCTGTGGCAAGCCTTCCATTAGTGTACCTTTCAAAATGCAAAATTGTCTTGGCAGCCAACATTCTATTTATTTCTCTTTTTCTATTCTTCTGTCTTCTATCCTTTGAAAGAAAAATAAAATTTCCAGAAAGTTTCTCATAGTATTCATTACAATTTGCAAGATCAGTTGTGTTTTCTACAGTCACAGATAATTTACAAGAGCTAGAGCTGCACCTGCAGTATGCCATAAAAAGGAGAGAGAAAATTTAGCTGTGTAATCACAATTTTCGAGACAACTTGATAGTAATAAGTTCTAATACGATGGGAAGTACATACAGAATCCTGTAATCTCAGGCTAAACCTAACCACATTGATTTTCTATTTCCATGTAAAAAGCAGATTTTCATCTCCTTCAGTTAATCCTAAACATATTAGCTTTGACACAGTCCAAAAAGCTTTGTTTTCCTTGCAGCCAAGCTTAAAGTATACAGTATATTAGTCTGCTGATGAAATAAGTGAGGATAACAAATGGTTCATGACAAGATGAGACGTATCAGAAAGACTATGAAGTAGAAGTGTCACACTCTGAAATAGTATTCTTTATTTATTTTTTCTCTAAATACCATATTTTTAATTCTAGCACTCCGGCATTGGTGGAGCAGCAGCTGGCAAGAAGAACAGAACTTGGAAGAACCTAAAACAAATTCTTGCTTCTGAAAGGGCATTGCCATGGCAACTAAATGATCCTAGCTGTAAGCTGCTTAGACGCTTTGCATGTATTTATAAATAATAAAATCCACACAAATATCTATCTTTAACACAAACCTAAATTATTTCATCAATGCATGCAGGATCCTGCTTGAACAGGGTCCAGTAGTAGATTTAAGACTAGTCCAATCACACTTACGAGCCCTAAGTGGAAAATAGGGGGAAGCAAATAATTTTGAGTGTTGTGAGAAAGTTCAAATACATTTGGGGATAGAGTTTAATAAAGGAAATGTATTTATCCCAACCAGATCAGAAACTCCTTATTCCCATGAGATTTTTCTCACCTCTTCACTGCTGAGGAGCCTCCTCCTCTGCAGACAGCCCAAATGTCTTCTGACAGCTGGCTGCTGCTTGATTAGCTATATATGAACTATTTTCAAATAGATTCTGCAAAGCCGCATACCTGCAGTAGCTTAGACCTCAGCCCAAGCTTCCTATCCAGCTCCTTATCCTAGATTCTTGGGAGATTTAAATCCTACATCTCCTATTTAGTTCAGCACAGCTGAAACTACACTATTACCAGTCCTGATTACAGCTAGCGGGTGTTCATCTACAGGAGCGGAGTTATAGCAGTGGTCTTAATCTAGATATACTTCAAGTCTACTCGTAAAGTAGGATACTACTGAATGTAAGCTGGAGACAGAATGTGATCCTTAGATTTTACTTAAGCGAGTATCTGAGGCATCTCAGAATTAAGCATATGCATATCCTTTTTGTCAGACTTGGTACTTTATCCAAAAATAGCTTGCCATTTTTTGAAGTGTTTTAGACGCAACCGTTGTTACAGAAAAATGCACACTACTGTTTGTTCCTGGCTATTGTAACTGACAATCTGCTGATGTTGCTATTTCTATTACATTCTCTTTGCAACAGTAAATTCACAGGCTTTTTTTAAGAAGGTGGGAAAAGAAATTCAGTTGTGTATTTAAAACCAGCTGTGGCATTAGTGTCTTTTGAATTATGAAATGATGAGTTAGAAATTTGATACGCGTGGAGCATTTGAATTGATCATAGCATCTGAATGAGGTGCAAGGGAGATCAGGAAGGAGGAAAGAAATGGTCAGGTACAAGATATTTTTGTAAACATCAAAAATTGGGGATTTAATTACTTAAACATACCAACTGTATGTTAAAAATGTTTATGAATGAGAGTTGCTATCTAAAGGGCACCAAAGAATAGCAATTTCCATCATTTAATTTAAACATTCAGACCATTTTCTAGGTCATTGACTGGGCTTAAAGTGGTACATGCTTAAAGATTTAACTGATTTACAAGATTACTTTGCTTTTCTGGATTATAGTATTTCAGAGCTGCAGTCTTGAGCAATGTTTCGTGGTCTTAACATACACCATGCATATAATGACTATTCTTTGCAAATGACTGACTGGAAGGGAATGCATTAAGACTTGGAAGAAATCAACACATTTCAAATAGCTTTCTTGCATTTTTCCTTTTGGGGAGGGCAGTTCTGCTTACTGAACTCTTATTTGGAGAGGTGAGCAAAATCAGGCTGTTGTTTACAGCGCTAACAGGCTAAATGTTTTCAGAGGTAATTCTGCTTCATATTTCTTTGCCTTAGTGCTGCTAGTTAAGAGAGACCTCAGAAGGTAAAGTGGCATTTTAAAGAAGTATTGTTACCTATTTACATTTTTTTGCATTTTAAAATATATATAGCACACTGAATTTATCCCTTTGTTTTTCTCTAGATTTTAATATTGATGCTCCTCCTTCCTTTAAGCCTGCCAAGAAATATTCAGACATTTCAGGACTTCCGGTAAGTATTTTATTTTTCTCTTCAAAATTGGCATCTCACTTTCCACAATGAAATAAAGCTGGTGCATGCTTTTGTAAAAGCTGTACTTGCCGAGGTTCCTATTCGGCCTTGCGCTTAATAGTTGTCCAGTGATTCAGGGCCAAACCCCAAATACTGTCACTACATCACAAAATCCGTAGGTTGTTAATAGATGTCAGGACAGATTAAATACATTGTCCTGCCAGGTGGCTCCTGTCACACCACTCTCCCAGCTGTAGAGTCTGCATTGGTCCCTGTCATTTCTGATTGTTACAGTGAAAGCTGGTGGCCCACAGTCTCCACGACTCCTAACTTTGCCAAGCTTTAACCACACAGACTGAAACTTCCCATGCTGAGTGTTTGCCTGAGGCTGACTTATTTCATTATATCTTTTAGAGAAAGTTTCAAAAAGATGGCTCAGCAATTTCCAAGAATGAGATTAGGCAAAATTATATTGATTGGCCCAGGTTAAAAAAAAAATCGTGTTACCATTACTCTCAAACTTTCCCTCAAACAAATCAGCCTGAGACAGACACTTGGCATGGACTTGTGAGAATTTCAAATACCCCCATGTTTCAGAACTGGAACTTGGAGTTTGGCAGATGTATAGCCTGTGTGTCACAGATGGGCTCTTTTACATGGTTTTGTTAAAGAAAACAGAAAATGAAAAGGAAAAAAAAAAAACCACCCCACATTTGACATAGATACAGTTTGCACATGCTCCAAAAAGTCTCGGTAGTTACAATTTGGCACCTGAATTCCCCAAAGATTCTGTTGGCACAAAACAGGAGTAAAGTCATTGAATTCTGCCCAACAAAAATTTTGTATCTGCTGCTGACACTGTTCCTGTGTGACATGAATAATTTTACTTAAAACAAAATCAGTGTTAGTACAGCATATAACTTTTCACCTTCAGCCCCCGGTGATTTATTTTGCAGAAGCTTATGCATTTATTACAATTGAAATGAAAGGGAATGTTGTATTTTGGACTGTAAAAAGGGTTAAGCAATGGTTACACTAACTAACTACAATAATGAAAACTTTGTAATGTCATATAGCCTTAGACAGAATTTCTGGGTCCCTTCTCCCAGTTTAATCTGTTTCTCATCCATAGGGTACTAGCCCACCTCACAGGGTTGATATCACCTCATAGAGATGCCTGTAAATATACATATTTGTTATGTTGATGCAGGTTAACACAGCACCTTGCATTCTATACACTGAATTAGGTGAAAGTCCCTGTTGGGAAAAAAAAATGGGTGAGCCCTTGATTAAGGACTGCCTTATAGTGGACCCGCAGTGCAAAGGATTAAAGAGTAGCTATAGCGCCAGCTGTAATCCTGTACATCCTAACATTTGAGTTCTTGATTTGGCAGTGTATGTTTTCTTTGACTTTTTTATTTTTTAAGTAACACATTTAAATAAGGCACCTAGGAGGTTTCCAGCCTGTGCCTTTGAACATGATTTGGAAGTGGAGTGGGTTGCTCGGCTCGAGGCTGGTAACCCTCGGTGTTCAAGAGGGAATGGGAAAGCGACATCTCTCTCACAGATGATCTGGCAGACAGCAAAAGGAAGAGACTGCTCCCAAACCCAGGGAGACTTACAGTCTTGTACTCATAAGAGTATTGTTTTGATATAATAGCAACTTGTTTTCAGACAAGGAGCAGGGGTCAGTTGAATAAGGAACTTTGCATAAATACCCCTACTCTATATAAAGATGCAGCGGATGGAGGAAGGGGGGATAGGTGGACATGGGAAATAATAATGAGTAGGTTTCACCAAAATAGCAAAAAATGCATACTGGTCACTTAATGGTGTTCATCTCTTTCCTATCCTCTCCCCTTCGAGTTGCTTTGCAAGTATTAGTAGCGTTCCCACCAGGTGTTATTAGCATTGCAGCAACATCTCTGACCCGTGAGGGGCTTATGTGGGGCAGATGGCATCAGGGTGTAAGTCCCTTTCCCTGCCCCATCTCCAAGGAACCAAATCATGCTTTCCAGCACTGGCCTTTGATGCATTTCAAAACTAGTCAGTCGTTGCACCTATAGTGAGATGATGATGCAGGTTATAGATGTGAGTGAAGACCGTGCCCCTGCCAGCTAAGAGTCAGTTTAGCCATAGAAATAAGAGCCTTCCTTTCAGTTCCTCAGGTTTTTTTTACCAGCTCCTCCTTTCCATCAGTGATTTATGTACTTTAACTATTCTAGCTCAGTATAAATACTCTCCTTTCTATATGAATCCATTCGGTGCTGCTTTTGTTTCCTTCTTTTGTCTTTCCACTTTCTTTTTTTTTTTTTCTTCATTTTCCATCCTCTAATTGCATTGTGAGTCAAGTCTCCTATTTTACCTGGCCTGCAAGGTTTCTCCAGACTATGATAAAAATACCATGTTTAAAATAATCTTTTTTATGAAGGTAACTGAGGCAGCGTGTCCTCTAAATTGCTAAGCCAGAAATGTTTCATAAGAAGCACTAAATTTATTTTCAAGATCATTTCCTAGTAGGAAGATATGTAGGGTAATAGAATATTTTAGAAATCTAGTATAAGAAAATCGTCCCTGTATTTTCTGTGTAAAATCTGAAAGCATTTGTGTAAGAATATATTTCCTATGGGAATGCTGGATTCCTCATGGAAAAAAAAGTAAAATAAATTCCTTAGCATTACCCATTTAGGGAAGAATTAAATGGTCTGACAGGTACAAAAAAAGAGAAGTGTATTAAAACAATCTCATCAGTATACCTGCAGTTATATTAAATGCCACAATTAAGTTCTACTGATCCTCTTCTCTTTCTGTGCGTAACACGAGTGGAATTAAATTTACCAATGGTCTAAGCAGGGCAGCCAATTTATATTTGTAAGGCAGCCTGAAATTCAAAAGCTATTATCTACTATATTGGCACTGCAAAATAAGACACTATTTCCAAACTTGCAAGATGAGTATTTAGATATTTTAACACGCAAAACAAAGTAATTTATTGTAAAGCAGATTAAAAAAAACCAAACCTTCAAATGTTTATATTTCTCTTCCTTTTCTGAAAATGGATCAGCCTTGTTACTATAGAAACAGATTGATATAACTAGTTTATTGTATTTGAAGAGTGACCTTTGACTTAGTTCCTAAACACGACAGAGTTTTTTCTTTGCAAAATCCCTTCACTTCACTTTTCTAATCTGTTTTAATTATTGCTGAAGTAGCGGTGAAGTTTGTTTTCAGACTGAAGTCATGGCATAAATGACTAGTTACCATACATTAGTGTGTGCAAACAGTACAGCCCAATAGGAAGTATCAGAAGGGTGAAGAACTGCCGTAATATTTTTAACCTAGATTGGTGCGCAACACAAATTGCAGATGTTGCTTGGCTAGTTTGTTACAGAATCATGCACATTTGAAAAGCAGTCTACTTGGTTAGCTTTTTCTTAGATACATGCGGCCAGATTTAAAGCGTGAAATAAAAATAAATTCATACCTGCTGTAAACATGAAGTAACCACCAGGGATAATTTACTCCTAATGTCCTAACTCCGCCATTTGTTTGAAAATGAATTGATGGTTTGACTGTTAGCTGACTACATTTAATTAATTAACCTTGTAGCATTTCTTTCTAAAGAAACAAGCTACAAATAACACTTAATTTTCTGCTAAGTCTTATCAGGCCAGACGATTAACTGGATTGTTACCATGGTCAACAGATCCTTTCCAATATAAAAATGGTAGAGGGCTCTGCGCTTCAACAGTGTGGATGGGGGGAATGCTCCAGCCCTTCCTGGCCTTTTCTTTTTTAGTAGCAATGTCTTAAGGGATCTCAACTGCCTGTGCCTTGCAGCCTGCCACCATCTCCTGTTAAAGAAAGGTACAGAAGACACTTTCAGAGCCTTGGCAGGCACTTGGTAATTCAACGCTGAAGGGGCGGTGATTGTCCTGGAGCTGAAGGTGGACAGGCGATACCCCGAAGCCTGCCTTCTTCCAGCCCAGCCTCCTGCGCTGCCCCGGAGCTCATCTGAGCTCAAGGTTTCTGTAGCAACAGGGAAGGGGAGAGGATGGAAGGAAACTGGCACCGCTCCCAGGCACCCAGGGTCCAAATATAGCAGAGGATAGAAGCGTAGCCCAGGGTTAGCTGGCCAGGCTGCTATCCTGAAAGCAGGCGTCTGCAGCAGAGCACTACGCTGAGTTCAAATTTCTTATCAGTTCAGTCACAGAACCATAAGCTGAGACACCCTGCTTTAACAACCACTTTAAAGTAAATTAAAAGCTAAGCTGTATGCAGGAAGAGAAAATCAGTCCACAGCTATCAGAGCACCCATAATTCAGCCTCTTTGTGGGTAATTTATTGGCAGCAGCCTGACTTTGGAGAGCTGCCTTGTGAGAGACTGCACAAGGCACAGAGTTGCTAGGGTGAGTTTAGAGAGTTGAGACATTTCTTTTGCACTGTGTTTTGTATGAAACTATTTCAGCCCTCTGTTACATTTAATGCATTTCTAATGTGATTTTATAGGGGTCTGTTAACTCCTCATAAGTTCTGACATGAGGAGAAAGAAAAAAGTTCAAACTTTTGGTCACATGGTAGAAGAGCAGCGCTGTTACTGGGAAAAGAAATTCACTATTTTGTGGTCCTGTAATTAGACACTTTTTTTAGTATTCTGTTTCGAGATGTTCTTTGAATAGTGTCTCTGCTGTTTTCTTTTTCAGGCAAATTACACAGATCCCCAGAGCAAGCTGAGATTTAGTACTATTGAAGAATTTGCCTATATTCGGATGCTCCCTTCAGATGTGGTTACGGGATACCTGGCTCTAAGGAAAGCAACAAGTATTGTTTCCTGAAGAGACCAAATATTGTTGTATATCACTCGTGAACAGTGCTAATTTTGAGAATCATGATGGAAACTGACTGCAGGACTGAGGTTCCTTAAAACTGTCCATGGATATTTACATCTGGAAGTAGTTGATGATACATGGATTTGAAGAACATATGGATTTAATTTTGATAAATGCTGATATTTGTTAGTTTGCCAATTTGTAAGCAATTTGGTTTGGTGAACAGAGTAACTTAGACCTTAAGGATACGTATCTGCACCATAATGTCTGAGTTATATTAATTTCTGTAGAGACAGGATTTCATCTCCACCTTGTATATTTTATGTACTGCTCTGGCTCAAAAGAAACAATGATTTGAATTAAGGAAAAGGTACCAAGATATCCCAACTTATAAACCTGCCGTGCCAGATGCGCTTGCCACTTGGCTATGAAGAAGTTTGTCCCATCTGTAAAATGAAGCTAAAATACCTAGCAAGTGCTGCTGTTGTGATGACTGTTTACGGTACTGAGCACTGTAGAAATGAACAGCTTCACACAAATATTTGCACTGAAGAACTGTCAGCATAAATAAAGTTGGACTCAAACTTCTTTTTAAAATATCCTAATGAGTATGCAAAACAGGATCAAATCAAATCACCAGGTAACTCTTAATCATGACACTTTGTAGTTTTTGCGTGCTTAATTTCACAACCTGACTATTCTTCTGTCTTTCCTAGTTAGTACAATATTAGTACTAATTAGTACAAAAAAGGACTCATTTTCCAGACTTCTTAAAAATTATGCTAAAAAAGGCAGGAATTCCACTGTCCAGTGGTGTTCTGACACTCGGATGGTCTTCAGCAAGGCAAGACACTGACCTTTGCACCATGAGATACCAGAAGAATAACCTACAGCAACTGAACATTGTCACCCTTTAGAGGAAGGAGACTGAAGGAGAGTTTGGACTCTTGCTTGGGGGGCGACTGACAAGTACATGCCAACATCAGAATGACCATGATTTCCTGAAACTAAGTCTAGGGGCAAGGGGGCAGAGGGTTTTCTGGCCATTCTTTGTTCTTGTCCTCTTTCTTATGACAAGCTGCTGGTTTGTTGTCTTCTCACTTCCGCGTCTTTGTCCCAGCCTTAGACTCTTGTCAAGTTTTAATCTGGACTCCAGGTTCAGGCTCAGCCATTCCTAGCCTCCAACCATGTGGCCTTCATGCCCATGCTCCACCAACTGCCCTGTAGCTGTGGCACTTAACCTCCCTTAGCTCTCTGAGCCAGTGGGTGTTAGCCAGAAAGGCGGATAGCCGAGTTACCACTTGGTGTGGGAATGCTCTCTTCCCGTGGGCAAAACTGCCAAGTGGAAGACTTGTCCCATAGCTTGTTAGTCCTGGCTTGCCCAGGTCACTAAGGAGGTGGGACACTGATCACGGGACAGCAGTCCCCTCTTACCCGAGCTCCATCATGGACATTGGGATCTCGTGCAAGACACCTCGTCTCTCTGAGTGCACAAGCAGCAGGCAGTGGTGACTAGTTAATGTCTAAGCTGCAGCTTGAATGCATATTTCTATAGACATGATAATTATTAGAACAGATTTTTTTCTTATTGAAAGAATAAATATGCAGGGTGTTACTAATGCTAGTTTAATTTCAACTCCAAAACAGGAAAAACAATAATGGGACACATTGTTTCATGAAAGTCTCTGGGACTCGTTCCTCAGTTTTTGTGATCTAATATTTACAAAACCAAAGTAATTTAAAAAGACTTTGACATGCTTACAATAGATCCTTCAAAGCCCTGGACACCAGATAATGCTACAACTGTACCACAGAACAAAAAAGAATAAGACAGGATATCTCTCTTCATGCCAGTAAGCATCCAGGCCACATTCTCTTTGCATCCGAGTTTTAGAATGGATGTTTTTAACTTACTTTACATACTACAGATGTGCTTATAAGATAAGCTTAACATTGATATGAAAACACATAGAACTGCTGTAAGATCATTTATGCTTTAAGTAAGTAGACAGTAGCTCAGAAAATTGTATTTCACCAGCTTGTTCTCTCCTACAAATGTTTTTAACATTCTTTGGGAATGACAGTTTAGGAACCCAGGCTCCCTCACCATCAGAAGTGTTCCACACTGTATATTAAGATATTGCTTCTCAGCTAATTTCTACCACGCGGTGTTTATGCATTCCATTTTCAAAACCTAAGAAGTGTCCTACTGAATCGATCAGCATCAGGAAAGTAAATACAGCTTAGATTTGGCAAAAACGTTAGTGACTCTTCTCTCAATGCTTTCTGTCCATATGATGGCTGCTAGATTCCCTATTCTTTCCTTGTTTCTTCCTTTGTTAGCCACTGGCCCTTTTTTCTTAGTCGGTAGTACCTCACTTTTACTCATTAGGCTGTGCAGTAGTCAAGCCAAGCGTGATGAGTCAGCCACCAGCACCATTCAGCCTTACATTGATCAACAACAGTCTACTATGTGGAACAATCAAAATGGATTTGTTTTAGCAGGAAGCTGAGGACAGAAAAGATCTAGCAGCCAACATGTACGACATTGTTCAGTCCAACTAGGTTCTTTTTGGGAACAGCATGTGAACTTGCTCCTCTCATCAATGCCTTCTGTGCGAGAACTGAGCAATACCTACCTTACTGCGTATAAGAGAAAATATGGATAGCGAAGAGCTAGACTATGCCACGGAGTAGTTTTAAAGTATGATGTTTTATTGCCAGCTTTAGAAGAAGTGAAAATCGAGGAGTACATTTATATTTAAAAGTACATGTGGGATGTTATCTAGATAAACATAAATAACTTGAATTTAAACTGCTAAGAGGACAAAAGAAAGGCATTTGAAGAGAGAAGCAGAGACGAATACCATTTCAGACTTGGGGAGAATGTATTTTGACTAATAGTACTGCCACATCTGTAAAGCAGAAAGCCAGCAGTCAGGGCAAGGACTAATTTGGTTAAGTACAATCGTTACTATCTGTGAAGCATCACCTGAATGCATTACTTAATACAGACCACGGATGGCTTCAGCCTCACATGCATTTGCATTAATATGCTCCCCTGCCATCCCCCTCCGGTACCCCCGTAACAGCTTGCAGCACGCCAGTTGCTAAGCTCCCACAGAAGTCCCACGGACATTGATGGGAAGTGAGCTTGTCCAGCAACTCGCAAGGTACAGTCCAACTGGCAGAGCTTTACCCTTAGTGTTTTTGGTGGGTGGAAAGCATATTTTCCTTGCCTCGTCTGTCCCATTCCTCAGAAAGAATGAGGATGTTCACCAGAGGCCAGGCTCCTGTTTTCCTGTGCAGCTACCTGCCCCAAACACTGCTGGTGGGGGGGTCGCCTCCAGTTTACCCTGGGGGTTTGGGGTTTTTTTTTAACACTGCAGTAGCTTGTATTTACCCCATGCTTTGGGTGGATCTACTTGCTCTCTAGGCCTGGGCAAAGCAGGCAACTGCCTCTGCAGCCGTGGGGCCCAGGGCAGGAAAACTGCCATGGATGAACTGCCTGGAAGGGCCAAAGCCCTGGTGCTGCCGGGACGCTGTGCTGAGCTGGGGCGGGGGCTGCAGGACCGCGGGGCCAGCTGCTCCCGAGGGAAGGGGGGTGCTGGGGGCCATGAGAGGAGCGAAGCTTTCAACAGCTGCAGCTGCTGCCTCCGCCCTCCCATCCTCTCCAGCGGATGGGAGAGCAGGATGCTGGAGCTCCAGGGCTCTTGCCTTGACTAGTCACCGCTGGTGCCCACCGCAGGTCTGTACCCATGGAAACTTCCTGCCCCAGCCCTGCCCTCTGCTGCATCTCTGCTAGGAATGACCTTGGCCCCATGTCCTGCAAAGCAGCAAAATTCAACTCATAGATTCATAGAATCTTTCAGGTTGGAAAAGACCTCCAAGATCATCGAGTCCAACCGTCAACCCAACACCACCATGCCCACTAAACCATGTCCCTAAGCGCCTCATCTACATGTCTTTTAAATACCTCCAGGGATGGCGACTGGCCTCGGGCCAGCTCGTTTCAGAGCCCCTACATTTCACTGTCCTCTATTTCCCAGCTTTCTCCCATCATAGCTTTCTGGATCCCTATGGAGTTGCTATATATGGGCTTCTATGGAGGACAGGAGTAGCAGGCACATGCACACAGAGGCCCGTAAGTGTCAAACCCCACCAAAGCACAAGGAAATGAAGGTAAGCAAAGGGGAGGGCTTTTTACTGGTGAAGAATATCAAAGTAAAAATAAACTAGTATAAGGTTAAAAAAGGTTTTGTAAGTCCACTCTGTTAAGAAAAAAGCTCAAACTCCCTGCATGATTACAATCTTTCCTGAAGGGCTAAGTAATTTTTAATAAATTAATACAACAACAATTTATTACTAGAAAACTTACCAGCAGGTTTTAAGGCCTCTTACAATCTCTAACAATGTATGTGGTTTACATACTCGAGACAGAATAGCACACAGTTTTTCTTTCTGAATCACTTCAGAGAAAAAGACTTTCACAGACTTGCTGTCAGGTGCTGGGAGAAAAACCCTGACTTAGTGCTCTTCTAAACAAGAAGAGTCGAGCCAAGCGGTATCTGTATTGTTACTGAACACTTCAGTCACACTAAGATGATGATACCACTAATACTAGAATTCACAGAAATCCCTTCGTATTTTTCTCATTTTAGTATGTGTCCCCCAATTAAAAAAGACTTTTCTCTGCCTGTTGGAGAGTGGATGGGTGGGACACAATAAAATAATACCTCTTCAAGTAAGAAAAACATTTTGTCTAAGTCCTTTTGGTATCTGTAAGTATTCCTTGACTTGGTTTTGTATTATCTGAGAAGCTTAACAAATCCAGTCTTGTCAGATGATTACACTACTGTAAATCACAACCTACAGACAGCAATGGCAGTCATCTGTTGGGAGAGAGAATAACAACAACTAACAAACACTGTTTCAACTGCTGGTAAGTAGTGCTTGTGTAATTGCACACGGTTTATGACCGATGAGATCACCTGTGTTAAGTACAGAACACCACTTTCTCTGACACCGTAGCCTGAAATCAATAATCTCTACATAAAAATCGTAGTACTAGTGGACTAGTCAATAAGTTGGTTTTGGGCCTGGCTGTGGTTACTGTTTGCCAGCTTGTTTTCCTCTGGGCAAGAGCTCCTGTCAGTCGTTTGCATGCTGGCTGCTGTGGCTCTGTTACTTGACTCCGGTACACCCAGCACAGCACCCCAGAAACCTACATCTTCTTCATGGACAATCTGAAGTCTTCTCCAATGTCCCAAATCTGGGACGCAAAAATTGCTCTTCTCTCAAGTGATGAAATCATTTACAAGCCACTAACCATGCAGAGCACATGGGAACGGTGTCCCTTTTCTCTGCGAGTCTTGAATCCAAAGCATAGTTTGTGTAAAAGGAGAATAGGTGCCCCTCGTGTGGGTACTTCTGTTTCAGCACAGGTCACACACAAGGAAGTTCTCGGCATCGGGTTTTGGAATTTCTGAAGGCAGCTGCCTACCCATTCAGGGGAAGAAAGCGTTTCCTGCCCCATCCTATCAAAATAAATTGGTATCCAGTGCCTCCGTATAGATCTGATAAATCTACAGCAATAAACCCTTATGAGCAGAGATGCAGGCCCGGTCTGCTCGGTCAGTACTTGGCAGGCGTCGGGCACTGGGTATGCAAGGGTAATAGGGAATGTCTGAATTTTGGCTGTGATCTCATTTATATCCCAAGGGAGAGCAGTTTTACAAGACAGCTTCTCTCGATTCTCTTCTCCCAGGAGAAGGAGATGCCTCTAAAACGACACCATAAACACACCCGCGCATTGCCTACACACTGTGTGTCAGGTCATTAGTTTCATGACTAATGCATCAAGATGACATAGAGGGGACAGAATTAAGGATCTTTTAATATAATTGTCTGTTGGCCCAAATCCTCTCTCATCTTCCAGCTTAGGTAACTTGGATGCTGGTAACCCCTGCGTGCTCACAGAAGGGAGTGAAGGAGTGACCCCACCCACACGGAGGAGTGCTCCTGTGGTCTGGACTCCACCCGAACAATTAGAGCGGTTAATTGCGTGAAACCTTCAGGCCATGGCTGCTTACCCAGACAGCGGAGGGCTGGCTGTACAGCGTGTGTCTCCCCTGTCCTGTGACTACAGCTGCATCCTTCACCAGGTGGCTCAGCAAACGTGGTGGGGGTGAGTGAATACGTGCAGGCAATCTCATGGTGGGAGTCTGCCTTCCAGCTCAGGGCCAAAATGCAGGCACCCACTTTCAAACAACTGGCAAAAGCCAGCAGCCTCTAGGAGTGTGCCTGAATAGCAGTTCTTGCATGGGGGACAACAGAGGCAGTGTGGGGTTTGATAATAACCTTAATAAAAGAGGAAATCTCAGGAATTTCAACAAGAGCTGGACTTAGAGTAAGGTGAGAGGACTGGAACTGGGACTGCAGAAGCAACTGCCCTGACAATATAAGGCTATGCCGAAGAGAAATAATTTATAAAAAGCTCTGTGGGTGATTCTTAATCGTCTGAAATAACACATATGGCATTATGGTGGTTTTATATTTGGAATAAAGAACATAAATAGAGCATAACTCACTACTTCAAATTGTGGCTTTCTGGAAGGTATGTCATAGCTGGTGATGTGGAGTCAATGGCTGCCATCAGTCTCATGTGCACAAGTGACAGCAGCTAATAGGCACAAGCCTTGTTCTCCTCATATTAAACGCGCTTTTGTTACTGAAGCTGATGGCAAAGCACAATCAACCAAATATTTTTAGCCTCTAACAAGCAAGAATTTGTTTGTTTGTCATGCTTCATCTCTTGTACCAGGCTGTACAAAATCAGAGAGCTAAGAAATAAATACCAGCAACTCCTTTCCAGTGGCATGTAAGCCCTTCCCATGAGCTTTGTAAATTGAGAATTATTACCGCCATTTTAGCGAAGTACGAGATGTTCCAAGCCGGTACCCTAATTTGGCCCCATGCGTCCCGAACCCTTGGGAAATGGCACATCGAACCCCACTGTGAAACCCCATCTGCAAACGGTTTATTTCAGCAGCTGTCTCGACATTCTTACAATTTACCTAATAATGAATTGGAAGCCAAATTCTCCGTGGACCTTGAGAAGTCCTGAAGGATCACGCTAGGACAGAGGATGCAAAAGCCATTCATCCTGTACATTTCCTGTATACAGCACCACTGGGACACGCAGACTTCTCCGGAGCCTTTGGGCAGTGATTCTCACCCCAAGGTCTGTTTATATCTTTCATAAAAAATAGACATAGGTCACATGGATGATTTTTGGAACAAGCAGCGGAACCCTGCGCTTCCACCTTTCACACACATGCTCTGCTCACTGCACGTAACAGTCTCTCAATTAATCCCTCCAGCCCTACGAATCATGGGATCGCACTCACTGCAAAACAGTTACGTGGCTCTGGTAATTCGGACACTCTCCAGGGAATGGGAGAGGTGCTTTGAATCGGTTAGGTGAAAGAGGAGACTGAGCCCATATCAAAGAGAGGGGAGGAAGCATCCTCACCCCTGGGCGGTTGGATAAGGAGAGCAGGAACTGCAGCAGCATCCCTGTACTGGCTGTGTTTCAAATGAAGGCAATAGCCTACAATAGCCTTTTTGCAGAGTGCGATCTGGAAGGACGCTGCATCTGCTGCTGCAGGACAGAACGTGGGCAGGAGGCTGGCACCAAGCTGCTTGGCTCTGTCGAGGCTGACATGCCTCCGGGCACGCTCAAAGGCAGAGCTTCAGATGTCTGGGTAAGCATCCAGGATCCCGTCAGCAGCTGTGTGAGGATACGGAGGACTGCAGGTCTGGGCACAGACTGTCTAAACTCAGCCCGGATCCCTTTTGGGGATTTGCTCCTCTCTTCTTCCTTTGCTTCCTCTTGGAAGACTTCGGAATTAGTCTTACCAACTCAGTGGATTTTGACTCAACACCCGCATCGTCTGACCAGCTCACATAGCACGTACTTCTTGTCACCAGAAGGTACCTGGTGTTGCTACCAGTACTGGATCTGAAGTGATGAAAGCATGAGCATCCATGGAAAAAAAAATAATCAAAGGCAGACAGGGGCCCTCTTGTCATTCTCCCAGAACTTCTCTGCCTTTCAGGCCATGTCTCTGTTACCTTCATGACCTCTTGAACACTACTCTCAACCTCCAGCTTTTCCAAACTTAGATCACAAGCTCAAGCCAAGACACTGGACAAGGTTAAAAATCCTGTCCTACAACATACATTTCTAAGCAGTTCTCAAAAGATAATCAGAATCCAGCAGTAACAGGTGTCCTAAAAGTCCTCCTTTGCACCTCTGTACTGGGTGTAGGTGGCAAGGTTTTGGTAGGAGGGGGGCTGCAGGGCTGGCCTCTGTGGGAAGAGGTTCAGGGGCTGTAGGATGCATAAGAATTACAGATGCAGTTTCCTGACCCCTTAAAAATGAGTATTTGAAGTAACAGCTTGGTTTTTGGGTCATACAGAAGGAGAGGCTTTATTTTGTCCTAAATAGCACATACAAGTTTGATCAAGTAGTAATTATATCTGGGCCACTAAGAAATAATCTCCAAGCCATAATTAGTAACAGCACCTTCCCTGGAAGATGTATTTCCCTCCACGTCCCACTTCCCCTCCCTGCTCCAAAAAACCCACCAACCAACCCACCAAAACCCCTCAAACCACCACAGCCCTGTGATATTCATCTTAAAAATGAGGACTGAAAAATAAATGACCAAGTTAATCAAAGGAAGGTGTTTATATAAAATCAGTAGAATTCACCTGGAGATCTGCAGAAAACAAAAAAGCAGCACTGGAAGAAGAAAAATCCCAAGTGGAAAAGCAAAAAGAAAAACTGAAACGACAAGAGGAAAACTAATGGCCCATGTTGCCAAAAAGGCAGCCTTCTGCAAAGGATAATCAAAACCCCAGGGTGGGCCAAAACCAAAAGCATCCTCTACAGCAGTCCTTCTGTCAAAAGAGCCATTGAAGCAAAGCTTAAAATGGAATGAGTTCACCCGAAAACCAAAAATGGCTTGCCATGAAGCCAGCCAGCTATCCCAATATACAAAGCGTTTTTCATCAGCAAGCGTATTTCTGTTTCTCAAACTGTATGGCTACCCAAGGCTCGCAGTTACCACTTGAGAAACTTAAAACAACTTAAGTAAATGAAAAAGACACATGCACACAACTGAGACCTTCCAGATTTCACTCAGGCAGGCACGCGGGCACTTCTTCTCTTCTTAATACTGCCTCTTTCCTGCCAACTTGTCTAGATTAGGGATATTCGCCACACTGTAACTTTATCTACAAACCCTTAATGTAAATATATGCATCGGAAAGATTTGGCCAGGAACTTAGAGCGCGTGAGCACTTCAGGCTTATCTCCGGGTAATGACTTCCATTTGATTCAGCTAACACAAAGTCTAGACGAGCCCACGCCCAGGGCCGCGCAGGGGCAGGTACCGACCTCCACGCCTTGTAGGAAGCAGGACCCGTGAGCAGTGCTGGGGATGGCACGGTGATCACCGTCACCCGAGTGCCAGGGCTTACTGGGAGATTTCTTTATTTTTCTTGGCTCAGACTTTATAGATATCTCTGTACAGAACAACCCCCACATGTACGCGTTTTGAATGGTACTCTGTTATAAAAATAGCACAACTGGAAAAACAATTGTACCTGCACACACGTGGGGGTGCACCTTATAAATAATTTATTGCAGTTAAGCAAAAGCTAAGGGATAAACTTTGATTTCGTTTGCTAAAATATAAAACCTGAAATTGCTAATAAGCCACTAAGAGCTATTCAACAGATTGTCTATTACAGGAAATCTTGCCAGGATGCTCAAGCAGTTTATGGCCATCTCGGATATCTGGGGAAGAGTGAAATGGGTCTAATGTTTTTGAAGTTTCGTGGGGTTTTGAGAAATCCAGACATCTGCGTTTTAATCTTTGGAAAATCCTGAGATCAGCAAGACTATCGTCTGCAGGATTTAACCACAAGTTGGACCCACCTCTTAGCAAGTCTAAAAGTCTTATGATTGCTGTAAAAAAAAAAAAACTTTTTATTTTTTTATATGTACACATACATAATGATGGGGTTTGTGCTGTAAAACATTTGTCTTTAAATGACAGGGTAAGAACATGATAATTCATGCTTTCTGCATAACCGAGTTAACTGGATGTGTCTCAGTGACTGATTCAAGTAACTGCAGCTTTTCACCTGCTTCTTTGTCAGCAGGATGTTTATTGCAGCTGTGTGTGCCAGCCCACTAACAACAACACAAAAAGGGGTAGGAGTAGCTCTGAGGCAAGACTCAAAGGCTTGCAAAGCGCTCCTCCTGCCTTTTAGCCAGCCCTGTTATCCAGCTACCATCACCTCTGTCTTTCATGGGGAGGGATTTTTTTAAACACTGGGTATGTGGTTCAACCAAGAGGTGCCATGGTGTGTGCACACCAGCGCTTTTTGCTGACACTTTTTAAAGTTTCACTTTTCCTCTCTCATTACCCGTCCTTCCATATTTGCAAGTCAGGAAAGACCTGAATGCAGGTTTAAATCTTCAAGATCTTTGAGATTTTGAGTTGAGTGGGACATTGAAATAGCTCCAACGCCGTCAGCAGGGACCTCCAACTAAAAATGTACACAATGGCTTCCCTTTCAGTGTAAAATCAATCATGTCAAGCGCTCAGATTTACAAATCCCTCCATATGTACTAGTCTACACCACCTTAACTGCTTTACACATTTCTAGTATTTACTTTGGCTTCCTACATCCTCTGTTAATCAAGTCTTATTTTTCCATGACACAGGCAGCTATCCTGAACTTTTCTAGAAGCTGATATGATGCACTCCCCTTTGGAAAATGCAATAAAGCACGGGTGCACACCCAATGCAGTATCTACAGTAATTAGAGTCACTGCTCATTAGGAAGTGAAAATAGGTGGATTGTGCTGTACAGTGCACCAGTGCTGTGGCAGCAACACGGCATTGCTCCATGAATAAGAGAAAAAAAAAACATTATGGCACTTATTTCCAATAAGGACACTAGTTCCAGGTATTTGGAACAAAGAACGCAGTGTATTTTACTCTTTTTTCATCTGTCTGATTCTAGACTGGGCAAATTAACGTTGTTTTCTTACCACAAGCCTCTGGAGACACCATGGTTTAAGAATGTTTTTCTGAACACTCACGCTAAAAAAGCAATCAGCCAGCTACTGAGCTTTGGAGGAAGACGGTGGCATCTCCGTCCGTACACCTTGAAAACAAGTGACCCAGTGGGGAGCCAGGCTGTGAGAACAGGGGCTAGGCAGAAGTACTGCAAAACCTGCCTTCCACCCAGAGCCGGCATAGCTCATTAAAGCCGCTATTTCACACATGCCATAGCAGTGATCTTGCATGAAAAGACTTACACACTTCTTCAGCGTGCCTTATCGTTATCTATCACCATCTATATGCTGATTTAGACAAGTAGAGAGGCATGTTGTCCCCCTTCCCTCCCTCCCCATGCAAGGGGAAGGCAAAGGCCAGCTCCTGTCCCAGGCAGCTCACCTGCTGCCAGCTGCCCCAGCCCAGCCCCAGCACAGTGCTGCATGACGGAGGTTGCCTGAAACGGCAGTGATGGGAACCCCACCACAGAAGAAATGTGTGTGCACTGCTAAAAGGGAGAAATACAGAAAAAGGAAAGAAATGTGACTGTCATCCAATCTCTAACGTATTTCTTAGAGAAAATCCATTTTATTATATTAACCATTATATTTTTATACCTTTTTTCCCCACGGTGGCCAAGCTTTAGTGGAGCAAAGCTTTAGTTAGTTTCTGAGAAAGGAACCAGAGGTTTGGTGCCTCGGCAGGGGGTGGGGAACAGAGAAGAGCTGAGAAAATAACTCTTTAACTTTTGCAACAGGCTCACGCAGGACTATCCGCCCAGCCAAGCTGCTGGGGAGCTCAGGGGCTGAATCAGCGGTGTAACACGTCTATCTGAACTTCGCAGGACACAACAGTTGCTGGGCTCGATATCTGCCAGACAGATAGGTTTCCGGGGAAAAACTGCCCCCCCCTCCCTCCCGCTTCCCTGCCTCTCTCCTGCCATCAAGTACAGGAACGAGCCATCTGCTGCCGTGAGCTCAGAGGAGCAATGCCTACATCCCAGCCGGTCACAGCCTGCGCTCCCCGCAGCACTATCCGCTTTCCGCTCCAAGCGGTGACGCACCGCGACATTCCCCTCCGGCCGGGGACTCCAGGAAGCGAGCTGTTTGACTTGGACGCGGGCACAGTGACACAGCCACAGGTGGCTCCATCTATTGCGACACGGGGTCAAGCCTGCTGCAAAGGGTCCTACTTTCCCCGGTTGTTTCCCTAGGGACCAGGAAACGGGGTGAAAAGCAGGCCCCTCGCTGGAATTAAATGATATTAAAGTTCACACCTGTGCAGCTCCCTGGCGTTTCTTGATAAATCAGCCCAGGCCCCAACAACAGGGAGAGGCAAAATCTCACTTCTGTACCACATTTGGGGAAAATTACGACCCAGACTTGGAAGTCACTTTGTGGCTGACGTGCGTTTCCACTGCGGAGTCGGCCAAAATCCCACTCCCGGCCGACGAGGGGAGTCAGTTGCAGGACTTTTGGGTTTGGTGCAGAGCTGGACGGGTACCTGTCCTGTGCAGTAGGAAATCACTTCCAAAGTAGCTGGCTGAAAGATGTACTTGCTAGAATGAGGAACATCTCAAGATGCGTGCAGTTTTGATTTTAAACTCCTCTTCCTCAGCTGTTTTTTTCATCTCTTGTTGATTTTTGGTGTAACATCCATTTTAACGTGTTCACTGCTGTCTTTTACTGGTGGTATTTTGCTCTGGTGGGAGAAAGAGTCAACGTTTTAAATGTATTTGAGGGAAAAAAATAAAGCCAAGAGTCAATCCTTCTCTCAACCATAGGGGCTACTTCCTTTTCTGGACAGTCTGCACGTGCTCCATTGCTGTTAATCATTTTATCCTGAATAAAATTAGATGGAGACCTCTACCCGCCAGGCCTGAGGCAAACAACCCAGCGGCTGCCTTGGCCAGCACGTCAGAAGTCGCTCCTAACACTGACTCTGCAGTGTCAGCACCGTTTGCTCAGGATGCAGGAGGAAGATACTCCAATTAATGTCGGCGAATGCCGTATGAGAAGGCATATATCTCAGAGAGGGGAAAAAGGCGCAGTTCTTCCTAGTGGGGAGCAGGGGAGGCGAGTCCACAGAGCTCGGCTTCAGTGATCGCTTCCCTCCCCTTTCCGTCTGCGGGCTCCTGGACCAGCACGAGTGGTGATTCACAACTTGGAGCTCGTGTCACCCTCACCCCCTCTCTCTTTTTCATCACTGGTCTGGCAGTGGAAAGGCTTCCCACACGATCCCTGAGCCAAATCCTTCTGGAAAGGCAGTTGTCTCATGGTGCTCTCATCCCAAATAGCTCAGCTGCTATGCTGGCTTCTGCAGTTAGAAGCTGCTTAAATTTTCTGCTGCCTCAATAGAATATATTTCTTGGTAGGCATAGTGAATCTGGGATTGTGAGCAAGACTATGGTGTGAGGAACAGAAAGCCCAGTATTGCACAATCGGTTTGCACCTCTACTAAAGATTTCTTCTGCAATGCTCTTCTGAAGTTAAAGCAAATCCACTGCCAACTACAGTTACAGAAGTATTCAGTAAGAGTGATTTATTGTACTTGATACTTGTTCTGACCACAAATGGATAACATTTTACAGTCTTTTCTTATAACCGTGTAGTGAAGAGGTTCAATGAAAGCAATTTTTGCCTATGGGTTGCTGAACAGTACCAATATCTCCAAGTATTTTTGTTCAGGATTCAAATATGCTGTGTGACTGGTCACCCATGTTGAACAATACGGTTTCTATTCCCTAACCAGATTCCTACAAAGGCCAGGACTATCTGGAAAAAATAAAAAAGGCATTGAAAGGGGATATAGGGAGAGAGGCAAATTTAGAAAATTCAGCAATCTTCTCTCCTCTTGCAAAAGAAAGTACCTCATGTAAGGCTGTAGAAGAGCAGTTCAGACTTTAAAATACCGGCATTCTTTCTCCGCTTGCAGATAGACGTGTCTAGACGGTGTTTTACTCAGCACATCTACTCCAAGTCCTGCCTTGTGCACGTATGCTCTGAGTTTTTTATTGCAAAAGGTGTGGACAGGTCTCAGTTTGGCTCAGTTTACTGCTTTCAAATCTAAATGCCAATTTGAAGGTTCACAGAGATGCTTACTTTCATATGGCACGTACCTCATATTATTTCACATACCTACTGGTTCGATGAATGGGTCATGTCTGCTTTATATCGTGGTATGGCTGGCTAAGTACAGCACTCCAGGTGTGTAAAGGGCAGAAGATGGTCCAGGAGCCTGTGGATCTTCTTGATTCCTGGGAACTTCAGGCCTCACCTAGCTAAAAGTCCTCCTCTATCACCCACTTTTTGCCACCACAAAGAACTACGATGAGATGGAAGCAATTGAGGTTCTTTGAGGTTGTTCCCAGAGGGAGGTCTCCGAACTGGCGAGAAAGCCAAACAGGGGGCCTGTGTCCGGCATGCTCTTTACTCCTGAGGTGTCTGTCCTCGGTATTTTGCTGCTGAAGAATGTGTGTTTAATGCTTGAGGGAGAGGAGACACACCATGTGCTTTTAGGCAGAGGACCTCTCTTTTGCTCCTCCACAACCACAACCCCTTATCCTGCTTTCCTGTACCCTGGTACTCAGGCTAACACATTTGAAAACACATTTTAAGATGTGTCCACTAGACAGCAAGATTAATGCCCAAATTCAAGCAATAGCGGTGTCACAATGAACTAAACTGTCAGCCTGTCCCAAAAACCTTATCAAAACAAACTGCTTGCTGTCTGTGGCTTGAGGCAACTTTATACTTCATTTTGTAATGTAAGCTCTGTGACTTCTCATGCTAGAGACTGCCTAGGATATTTAAACTCACAACTTCCATTAGTGTAAGTGTTTGTCTAAATGCACCAGTCAAAAAAAAAAAAAAAAAAAGAAGGAAAAAAAGCACCTATATTTTGAATGTTAAGGTCTGCACTCTGTATTTATGACTGGTGAATATGTTGTTTCTTGATGTAATATAAATGGCTTTCACACAGATATAACACAGGTTTCAAAATATTTGAAAAGTTCTGCAGCAGGTACATAAACAGCTAGCACTGCTGTATGGGGTAAAGTTTTTTTTAATTTCGTGGAACGGATAAGGAGTGGTTCATTTTAATATAACCCCTAGAAAAACAGTACTGTTGTTACTGGTCTTTAAATGGTAGAAGACTCTGGGCGCTGACTATCTATAATAATACTGTGTCAAGCTCAGTGAATATGGATAATGTTTAAAAGTCTATGTTTCACTTATTTAAACTTGCATAAGCATACTTAAAAAATGTACATTGGGCTCTAATTTTAGCCACTTTTAGCTTTATATTTTTTATAATGAAAACATATTTATTGTTCTAATATATATGTTCCTCAAAATACACATGCTACTGCATAACTTCAGCAATAGGGATGATACATGCAACCCCTCAGAAAGCGAGGCAAAAAAACCCAAACCAAATGAGAAAATACGCAGTGCAGAGTGTCAAATACTGAAAAATAGAACCTCGCCAAACCTTGACTTATGTAACCAGCTGTTTGAGAGCACTTCATATTTGAAAAGAGATTGAATAACAAAAGCTGAATCCTGGCTGCCTCTGCTACTTATACAGGTAATCTTCAGGGGGGGCTCAGAGACTTAAATACTGTGTTACATAAATGCAACTGGAAGTTTAAACACCCTACGTGGGTTTCAAACCCTCCATCACCACCTCTACAATGTTCTAAATGGTTTCTCAGATAAATCATATGGTCATCCTAGAATATTATAGCATGAAACATTACACATTTTAAATGAGGATTTGGTTAAAAACCCAAACAAAATCTCTTCGGCATATAGATTACATAAATTAAGCTCTTTAGAAATTGTGAAAGAAGAAGAAACAAGTAAGAGCGCACATTATCTGTGCAACAAATTCAATGACAATACAAAGTGTAATATGAATGGAAACTATTAGCAAAATACATTTACTGGGCACCAAAGCAGAAAATATGTTATCATTTGCTGGAACCAGCCTAAATAAATACCTGCCAAAGAATAAAACAATTTACAAGGAGACCTTCCTGTGTCTGATGGGGCTATGTGTTTAACACTTTTTTCCTTCATATCAGTATTTGAACTGGGTCACACACATTCATCTCAAGATGACATTTTAAAGCCTATTTATAGAAACTCATCCTGTCTGCCACATCTTGTTGCAATTAAAATTTGATCTTGAAGCAAGACAGAAGGATGCAAGTGGGGAGACCCTGCGGTACCAGCTACTGATGATCTATTAAAAGTTTATGCTGCACTTTGAATGCAAGGGAAGGCTTGCAGGAAGACACCAGCATGGGAACACTGCCCCGAAAACCTGCAAAGCCTCCTTCTGCAGCAGGAGAACAGGCCTGGACACCTCCTCCCATGCCACCGGCACACTGTGCTCCCTCGAGCCTCCGCCTGCTGGGAGTCACTTCCAGCTCTGCTGGCCCTGCCGTTCACATGCCTTTTGCCTTTTTGTGCAGTGCTTATTGCCCCATTTCTCTGGGTTTTTCAGAGTGCGAGACCACTGTCTAGTTTAGAACAAGGTTTCCCATTTCAGACTTTTGTTTAAGCCAAGGTCTTTGTGGATTTCTGTTTCAAATGTGCTTCTGGGACACAGGTAGTTTCTTCCGAGCGTCGCTGAACTCAGGAATCCTGGCTGGATTGGGGTATTTAATCAACTCCCACGTCCCTCCCTTCCAGCCCAGTGACTCCAGTTCATTTGTCCCATCCCCGGTGATCTCAGCCTTCACAGTATTTACTGCCACTTCTCCTTTCCACAGGTCTCCTGCCTGCAACGTTACCCCTGGCTGCCCCCCAAGTCCCCCAGGACCCCCCCAAGGAGGACTGAGCTCTCTTCCGCATTGCCGACTGGCTGAGAGCGACGCGTGTGGACATGAGCAAGGTAAGAGATGAGGGAAAATCGGGGGAGGAAAGAAGGATAGAAAGGTTGAAAGGCCTAAAGAGATAATCTGTGAATTTATAGCTGTTGCACCCTCTTGTAAAAGAAAGTGCCTTACTTCAGGCTGCATATGGTGCGGCTCACACTTTAAAACAGTTGTGCTTTTTTGAGAAAGGCAGAGAGATCTGCCTCAGGGCAGCTGGACACTCCCTCTGGTCAACCTCCATTTCCACACAGCTAGACAGTACCTTAATATCTAGTGACCCCCTGCCCTCTCAAATGAGACTGAAATCAGCCAGCTGGTTCAAAACCCACTGGAGAAATGGTGGAAAAAAGTTGCACCGTACCTATGTAAAATAAAACCACCAACACTACAGCTGCTGGTGCCCTCGCCCAGCATTGACAGTGGGAAGCGAGACGATTCGGGACATTGCCCCGGGCTGCCAGAGCGCAAGCCTGGTTTTGAAACCACAGCTGCACCTCATCACAACAGGCACTCAGAGCTGCCAAAACACGTAACCCAAATTTCATACCTGGCCTGAAGAACGGAGAGACACTTGGGCATCTCCACCCTCACTCCTGGGGCTCCCGCTGCCCTGGGCCCTGCACCTTTCCTCGCCTTGTCCTACCCTCCAAGGTGACAGCAGCCCCCCGCTGTCCTCCCTGCTCCTGCATCCCCTGGGTGTGTGGTCTCCCCATCCCGACCCTCCTCAGCAATTGTGCCCATCTACGCGCTGACCTGAGCCCCCCGTCTCCCCCTTCTGCCTCTCACGTTACCCCAGACTGCCGTGTTCCCTCCTGCGTGCACACACACTCTCACATTTCCTTCCTCCATTCTTCTGTCTCTGAAGTTAGACAATTTTAATGTTTTTATGTTAATTGCTTTTGAATAACAGCCTTTCTGGAAAACAAAAGGTTTCCCAGAGTACTGGTTTCTTTGGAAACGTTCCCATGGCCAACTACAAGCTGAAATAATAACAATAATAGGAAAATTTCCACATAAGTATATAGGACTTCTTTTCAACAACTGGAAAAAAAGTCATGGGGTTCTCTTTGGTTGTTTGGGGTTTGGGTTTGGTTTGTTTTTTGACATTTTTGGGCCAGTTTCCCCCTCTAGCCTCCCAATCCCGCACTCCCGCCAGGAGAAAGGCATAATGCGGAGTCTCGCTGCAGTCTGCTTCAAGACAGGGAGAGGCAGTGACCCTGTTTACCGAGAGCACCCTCGATGCGTACAAGCGAGGAGCTGCGTGGAAAGGCTGCCTGCCTTGGCTGGCATTCCTCTGTTGTTAAAGAGCACAGGAAATGATGGACATTTCTAAACCGGAAAAATTTGCAAGCAAGCTTCGGCTAACCACAAGAAACTAAAGCACACGGCAAGAATCACAAGGCTCACGGCAGAAGGGGAAAAACTGACAACTTTTGATTCATGGACTGTTAAAGGTTATGATGCTGCCATATAATACTATGGAAACAAAACCACGGTTTTAAACACTAAGCAGGTAGCTGCTTCAGCAAATAAACCCAGGTTTCGCTCTTTTTCATGTACTTGTGTGTGAGGTGGTGGTGAAATTGGGCCGATCTCAAAGAGGCAGTGACACTTTGGGGTGGGGAAAAAGGGTTGTGAGGGCCAACTCTCTTGCAGAGCCATACAACCCCTCTCTCACTTGCCTGGAGCCAAGCCATTTGGAGTACAAGCCTCCTAAAGCCTGCCTTAATCTGGCTCCCATCTCCCTGATCTTCTGGAGCTTTCTAATGTCCCCTTCCACCTTTAGAAAGTGAGGGTCCAATCACAGTATATGGGCAGTGGCACAAACTGAGCCAAGAGCTACCTTACAGCCAGTGCGAGTGGATGAAAGATTATCATCAACCATATAGATGCAATCCTACCTTTTTGCCTTTTGCTCTGATAGCCAGAAACTCAAAGACTTTCTTCTCTCTTGTTTCTTTTCAGCTTGTCCTGTCTTCGTCTGTTATGCTCCAGTTCCACAGGCTTCTTAAAAAAAGAAAAAATCATTTAAAAGGTGCTGTAAAGGAAGCCATCACACACTATCTATCTCATTTCAGTATAGGCTTTTTCTCACAGCATGCACATAATGTTGGTTAACTACTAAAATATCACAAAAAGTACCACCATCTCATATGTTGAGCTGGCAGAGAGAGAGGAAAAGCAAATCAAAACCTACCTTCCACCAGTGACTGGCACGCTTAGGGGCTTGGCAAGGAAAGCCATTGCTGAACCATCTTCTGCCGGCACAGAGATTTCCCCTGCAGTGGCACTGGCGCAGCTGTGCCTGCAGAAGTCTGCATGTGGAGCTGCCAGCAAAGAGGCGGGAAAGGGAAGGAGGGTTTGCTCGTGGGCCCACCTTCATACCAAAGATCTCATGGCATGCACAGGGTAGAGGAAGATAAAGCAGAGGAGCATGGTGGGACTTGGTGCTTTACAATTCTTTACCTTCTGACAGGGCTAAGGGGCTTCACAAAGGTTTCCAAGCACGCTGCCACACAAAGGTGTGCTGGGAAGAAAGTCAATGGAGTCCTCCTCCCAACTTTTCTCATGACCAGTTCTTTTAAATCACAGAGGGCATGAAAAGGGAAGAAGAAAGGAGTCCAAAGTAACCTCAAGGGGGAAAAAAGGAAAGGAGTACTTGCAAGTTGGAAGAGAGAGCACCCCAGCAAAGAGCAGCTGTTACAAAATAAGCCCCAAAAGGCTGCAGGTGCTGGTTTCCTCCAGGTTTAAAGCAACAGCTTGCAGCAAGGCTGCTGGAGCTTGCAGGGATCCTCAGAGCCAGGCAGGGACTATCAGCTATTCTCAGCCTAGCCTATCAGCTTGAGCACAAAAACCAGAAGATATGTTTTTACGCCTTTCAAAAAATATTTTCTGTGTTCAGTGATAGCCTTGGTCCGCCTGCTGAGTAAAGTTTTCATGAGGTTTGTGAAGCTGCCTGTCTTGATTCCACCTGCAGTGGTAAAGCAGCCTTCCCTGGAAGCCAGGTGAAAATGTGGTTCCTAAAATGGGGATCCATACAAACAGTATTTTGAGACTGAGCCAGTTATTAGAAAGGAGTTTCCATTTCCTTAGATGTACAGTGCATTATGTTAAAAAGCAGACAAACAGCTTGCCATGAGCCCGCTATGCTAGTTTGATACCCACTGCCTGTGCACGCATGCAGAGTTGAGCTGCTGAAAGGATGGTAAGACACAGAAGGATCACAGCACCTGCCGTGTGGAATTGTGTTATGTCAGTTCAGGCCCTATTCTCTTCTAATACGTGGAGCTCTGCATCCAAAAGCCACCTCCAAAAGCCCTCAGTAAAAAATTCCTTGCCCAGATCCACTGACCTATGTAGCCTCTGCTTATTCCAGTAGAAACTGGGTGCGGCTGGACAGACAGAGATGCTGTAGACCCCGGTACTCAGCAGGCCGTTTACACAGACACGAGGGTTCGTATTCCCAAAGGCACCCAGGCATTTTGTACACGCTGCCAGTCACAGGGGTCAGCTTCCTAACCACTGAGGGCCCCTATTCCTGTAGTGACTTTCTCCTTTCAGATCCCAGCAAACAGGGGGCTGGTATCAATGTGTATCTTAATTTTATGTCTCTGAGTAGCATGTAGAGTAAAGGTAGATCCCCAAGGTTTGCAACAGGTAAGTGAAAGTTGGAAGGAAGAGTCAACTGAAAAGACAAATATTGGTGAGCCTGAGATTATGAGCCTACAGCTGCTGAGCAAAAAACATTCATTCAGAGATGGGAAAATAAACAGAAAAATCGATACAGTGTCCCTCTATGCTGCACAAATCCAGATGAAAATAATTAAAATGCATCTCACTGCCTGTTGTGCAGATTTAACAAAGCATAAATGCACTGAGCTCCTCTACTACTCTGGAGGCACAGAGCAGGGATGAATTAATGTCAGACACTGAAACGGATGAAGCAGCCACTTTGGCTTTGCAAACTAGCATGAAGCAGTGTGAGACAACCACCAGCCATGTGTAAGCACCACAGCGGAGCACAGGCTGCCTCTTGGCTGAGCCGAGGTCCACCATCAAGAGAGCACAGAGGGGCAGGCTGCTCCTGCAGGTGGATCTGCACAGCGGCAAGGTACGCTCGCTGCAAGGCGGGGAAATGTGGGAACTGGCGATCATGCCTGAAGATGTGTAGAGATCAACAGCAGAGAGGGACTTCAGTGTAACGATCTTCGTCACCGTAGGATTTTGCTCTTAATCTCCCCCACTTGCCAAGAGAAGCTATAACCATCTCAAGTTATTTCAGTTGGGGCTGTCTAGATGCTGTCAGCAAACTGTTTGAGGTTCTTGCAACTGAGGGATAAGCAGCTTTTATGCAGAAAAAGCTGGCACTTCAAAATTTTTAAAAACTAAATTCAGACATCAAGCAAGGAAGTCTTTAAAAGCTGCCACTGATGCAGATTTTGTGTAAAGAACGACTGCTTTTCCCTCAAATGGCAGAAAGGTAAAGAAATGGCACTCTCCCCTCCCAGCACGCTGAAAGCAGCTATGGGCTAAACCTGTCAATTCATACTCAGTTTGAAAAAAGAAATTGAACGTCAGTGCAAAAATACAAAAATGTGTTGGATGACATATGTTAAAAAAAGAGGTTGGCAATACTTTCTACTAATTACTGTTATATACAGCAAGTAATGAATGCACAGCGCTCTGAGACTGCGTTGCTGAATCGTTTTAGCGGTAACACCACCTTCTTTCCTTTATGTTTCTTTTCTTTCTATTTGTTGCCCCTCGTCACTGCACTGCACACGCAGCAGTGAGCTCCCCCCGGCAGCGACCACACCTGGCAGTGCACGAGGTCTAGCCCGCCTGAGGGCCTGTGTAAACACAAAAAGGGATTGTGTTAATCTTTCATGCAGGTTATTTTGTTGGGGGCAGCTTTGGACATCCACACAACAGTGTTTTATTAACTATTTGTTACAGATGGCGTGAAGAGTGCTACAGTGCATATAACCCTGACCAGCTCTCCTGCACGCTCTCAGATGCAGCGAGTGCAGAGTGTTGTAAGCGGTGTCCACTCTACACAGTTACATTACTGTAGCTAAGCTAGAAATCGATCCTTTATTGATCCGGGGAAAACCCAAATTTTTTCAAGGGCACACGTGAATCATGTTCAACCTGTGTGCTATATATGTATACTGGTGGTTAATTTACTGCACTTCACTTAGTATCACCAGCATTCACATATTGCAAACAGGAAAACTGAGGCAGGGAGTTTGGGAACTTCTTGTATCTCATGGATTTAAAAAAAAAAACTTAAACAGCACATCAGTTACTGTATTGAACAATAGACTAATAAATTCTAGCATTGCATATGCTATATAGTAAAAGTTAACAATCCCTTATTCTTTAGATTAACTGTCTTCTCTCACAAAGCATACCCTGAAGGGCTCAGCAAAAATATTTTTATCATCTATCTAGGTACTTATATGACTCCCATCACTGCTGTACCTGCTTTTATGGTAGCTGTGAAATACAGAGCCATAGCATCTAATACGGAATCAGAACCAGGAAACATTGTTTGTGCAACTACTATATAAGGCAACAAAGGAAATGAAACAAGAATCCCAAGGAGCTCCAAGCTCTTTTTATGATGCTGAATCACTCGACTTCTAATTTATTGATCACAAATTGCCATTGTTAAAACTAAGTATGAGCATCACCTGGAAGAAAGCCACCACTTCTCCAGAGACTGTGATGTGCGCTACAGAGATTTTGTGTGATTCCCGTTTCTTCTCTTATGAAACGCTCAAAACAGAATATTTGTCGTGCTGACAACAATCAATTGGTATGAGTGACTCTTAACTTTGCTTCTGTAAGAAAACAGGAAAGAAGAAATGAGAAGCGCACACAAGACAGTAAATGCACATACATCCCATCTGTTATGACTTGCCTCTCAGAACAAAATGGTATTATCTCCTTAGGGAAGACCCACTTCATTTTGGTCCCACAGTCATTAGCATCTTCACAAAGTAAATACAAGAGACAGCACTGGGCATTGTTTTGCACTCTCTGCAGGGATATGATTGATGGTACAAGACTATTTACTGTGGAAGAATCGAGACTGTGAGAACGTAAAGCTTTCATACATCTTTTTTTCTTGTGAACATGGCTTACTTTTAGTAATGAACATGCTCAGGTATTTTGATCTCAGACAGAAGCAGGAACAGGGTTTTTACTTCTAAGGAAAGGACCATTCGGGCGAATGGGCTGAAGCAGCCAATGCCCGGGGCTGATGTGCAGGGCTGCCGGCAGCTGCAGTACAGCAGACAGTGACCTGCTACCGAGAGTGGAGGTGCACAGGGATCCCGAGCTGGGAGACATAGCGCGCAGCAGGACAGGCACCCTCAGAGCCAGAGGATGAGAGAGAAAGCCAGCTGGTGTTTCGTTTTTTGGGAATAGGGAGGGGTAGGGAGCAGTATGTGCAAGAGGGGTGAGAGGTTGCATGGAATACGGACATGACATAAAATCAGCTTGGGAATGCTCTGATTGCCTAGAGGAGAACAGCTGCCATGCATATGGAGATGCAAGACTTGCCCCCAGGAAAGGTTCCCCAGGAACCTCTACAGCAGGAAGGCTGTAGCTGACAACCGTCTTACCAGTAGGTCAATGGAAACACAGAAAGTGCCCCTTCTGGTTTCGTCTCACTCAGCTACAGACAAGTCCCACAAACAATACTGCTTTGTCAGGGATCTGCCTCAGCTTTCATGAGAGTCTCAGACAAACTCTTAGTCTGCAAGACACAAGAAGTCTAGACAGCAAGACAGCAAAAGAGCCACCCACCAGAGAAAAGGTGAGGTCTTGGGCAGGAGGTGCTTAGCAGACAGCATCACAGCTGGCCAGAAACACGAGCACAAGCAAATGTGGGGCTTGAGACACAAACCATGTTTGTGAAGTCAGTGCTGGGTTTAGGTCTCTACAAGAAATCTCTCATATGCTGTAGTGAGCTCTAGGGTGACCAGCCTGTACATGAAATCTGCATTACTTGATTAAAATAGAGGCCAGAACCTTCTTAGTTCGTCCACGGAAATGTCAAGGAGCAAGAGGAAAAGGAGGCGTTTCTTCACAGAAAAGACATCTCTCTGAGGCTGCCACTTCAAAGACGCTGAAGTGACACAGGGAAAACACCTTCGGTGGTGTCTGCTCTCTGTTTCTGAGGCAGGGGCAGAGGGGAAGAGAAAGGGTTGCCAGATGCCATTTTGAAAGCAGCTTTTCTGTGTCTGTTTTTACCACACATACCAGGCTCCAGGCCACCCCTGGATGTAGGTGATGCCTGTTCTGACAGACCTCGCTGAAGGGTGAAGCCAGGGAAGGAGGCCCAGGTGCTGCAGCACCCAGGATCACCCAGAATCAAGCACTCAGGGTGGTGGAGCATGTCAGAAGAGGTCCAGACTCACTGTGGCTGTCACGGTTCCCTTGTCTGGGGAACTAGGTCCCACCTCTGCTCCAGGGCTTCAGAGGGTTAAACCTAGAAACAGCCCTGCACAGGCAAGGTGGCAATCCACACAGTTCACACAGGCCCAAAACTTCTTCACCGTTTCCTTAGCTTGTTTTTGAGGCTGTATTGCAGCACCCTGGGCGGCTGTAGAGGTGGCTTCCTCCGACCCGGTAAGACCCTGTGTGGTCACCCTGTTTACCCCCAGCTCTGAAAAAAGAGCTGATGGGTGGGTGCAGCAGGGAAGGAGGAGCTGGGGAATGACATCTCCACTGCAAGGTGACTGCATGGCGGCGAGGAGGGAGCCCATGGGGGTGAGGGCCATGGGGCGTCGGGGGCTCTGGAGCAGGTAAGGTGTGGGTCATCGCTTCTAGACGAGAGCCTGTTTCAGAAGCAGTGACCCACGAACTCTTTCCTGCCCCTCACTGGGTCTGGTAGCTGTCTCAGCCACGCCGACTAGGAACAGTCTTTTTCTGACCTCAGGTCTCAGCCTAAGAGACAGAGGGGACATCAGGCGACAGAAGTACCTACTTCTTCCAGGGCACGGGTCAGAAGGAAGAAATTAAGTAGAAGCCCTGGGTCTCTCTCCTGCCATCTGATGCCGGCTCCTCTCCTCCTTGGAGAATTCAGGGAGGAAAAAAAAGATCAAAATAGTCTGGCTAAGCCTGTGTGTCTTTTTACCGCAAACACCTTCTGTTCTGGCCTATGCAGTTGCTTTCACAGCTGGAAAGGGAATATTTTTTGCCTTAAATAAAAAGAAGAAAATGGCTGGACTCTTTTCAGTGTGCTCTGGGGAGCTTCAGGAAGCCACATGAAACTCAAATGCTTTCTATCACACCTCTGGCACCTCTCCACAGCTCCCTGGGTGTCATTGAGAATTAAGTTATGTTGGCTACAATTACAATTTTTTGCTGAACATAACTCATCAAAGGTAAACACATGGAAAACCTCTGGCTTTGGTAGCAATTAACGGAGACGTCTTGATGACGAAACCGCACGTTCCCTCAGGGCTGGCCCTAGGCGTTCTGCGTTAGCGTGCCTGCACCAGGCTCCAAATTTTGAAGTGACCCTCCAAAGACACTTTCTACTGCCTGCCTCAAAGGTTGGATGAGAAGATTTAAGGGAAAGCTAAAACCTATTGCAGCAGAGGTTCTGCTTTCATAGCAGGAGGCAGCAGGCTGAGACCCCATCCAAGGACTAGGCACAGGCAGTAGGGAACAGAAAGCGGGTGCCCATCCTCTATACAACACTCCTCAGCTATCGAACATTTCCTGTGATGTTCTCCCACCAGAGCAGCTAATCCCTCCAGCAACCTAGATGACCAGCGCGGTCCTTCCATCCAGCTTCCCCTCACCAGCTCTTCCCATATGCAGCCCAGCCCCTTGGTCTGCCTTCCTTCAGAGGCACTGTGCAGTGGCCAGGAAAGTTTGTTTGGGTTTTGTTTTCTTTCAGTGCAGGCCTCCTTGCATGGCAGTAACTCGCTCTCATGCCGTAAGCCACCCCAGCCCCAGGAGCAGCCTGGGTGAGTGCATGCACAGGACCCCTTTGCAAGGACTAAACACTTCATGGAGGGGCTCTGAAGAAATGATGTGGCTTATTCCTGAGGGAAGGTGAGGAGGGGAGAGATGTGGCCATGGCTGCTCTCTTCCCACATGAGTGTGGAGACTCAAACAGAGGAGGTTTCCTTCCCCGTGCCGATGTGCAGATAGGGGTAGTTAACATGGCTTGCATTAAGTGAGGGCTGGGAGACTGAGCACCTTACATTTTTTCCTTCTTTTCACTCCTCCATTTTTAAGACAGAAGTGTTTAATATAGTAGGGCTGACCCCAACCTTATACCAGTACAACTTAGACTTCATTGATGTGCATTTCTATTTATACTGGAAGAAGAAAAAACAGAATCAGTTTCTACCCGTAGGAGCACTACAAAGATGAGAAGAAAAAGGACTGTGAGTGCTATAAGACTAAGTTGTCATAGCAGCATAATTACATTTGAGTCTACTTTGTGCGAAAGCAGAGTGCCAGAACCTCGTTTTGGAGGGAGAATCACTGTCAGGAGGAAAAGGGAGCGCTGTGCTGCTCTGCCCAAATTGTATTAGACAGCAAACGGCAAACTGGATCTGCATCTCCCTGCAAATGAATCTCCCTGTACGAAACCAGCCAGGCTGTTTTCATCTGTTGTGAATTCAGAAAGAGATCACATGAAACACTTCTTCACAGAGTTTGAGAAAAGTATATCAAATTGTAAACTACAGCGCATAACAACCTATTAATTACAAATGCGAACAGTGTTTTCCAGAAGTTATATTTTCACTGAATTAAAATTTAAACAATGATGAATTGGTTAGGTCGCCTTCCTGTTGAATAAGTAATTTCAGTAATCATGTAAATACGGCTTCATCGACCATCAGCATACAATCCCTTGTAGATGCACTGATTGTGAAAAAAAAATCCAAATAGAATATCCAGAAAAAGACAAATGAAAACAAAATGCACCTTAATTGCTTATTCTCTGATATGCAGACAGGCTAGCTGCTCAGTTCAGGTTTTCACGGCATACCTCAAAGCGACATTTCTTGTGCATGCCAGCTCTGGCAATTCTGTACACTGCTTTCCTCCTTGGCAAACTGTCCTAAGGAGAGATACATTCCCATTGCAACATGGCCATATTCACACCACATTTACAGTGTTTCGTAGCCGTCAGGAGTCTAACTTTCCTCCACACACCCGGAACGAGCACCTTGAAGCCCTCCGGCAGCAGCTGCTGGGGTGGAGGTCGCAGGCAGCACGTCCCCTTTTCTTCTGAGAACCTCACACCCTCCTGCACCGGTGAGTAACACTGAGTCAGCAGGGCAGGACAACAGATACTTGCTGCTGTCAGGGCACTTTCTTTCAACAACTTTACATAAGTTCATGTTTTGTATGACTAACTTGTAAATTGTTTTTTATAAAGAAACAGACAATAAGAATTGCAAAAAATAAATAGTGAACCTGCTCCACGTGGCATAGGATTACTAACCAGAAACAGGCAGACACACAATTTCTGCGACAAGCTGGAGCAGCTACAGAACAAGGCAAAACCATACAGACAAAGTT
>NW_009191527.1:0-391 GCF_000690835.1 Fulmarus glacialis | reverse complement strand
GGAAAGCAGAGAATATACTTGCTAGCACAGCATTTATTATAGCTAACCAAAACTTTGATCCAGAGTAAAATAAAACTCTTCAGTAAACTTTTTTTTTTCCCCCTTCATTTGGCACTGTTATTTCTTTTTCGGAATATAAGGACTTTTTTTTTTGGTTGATGGTTTGTGTGATCTTTACGCTTCTGCTTGTGAGGAAAATCTTTATCGTGAGAAAAGGTGTAATTGATGTGGTGTCTGAAAACAGCACCTATCATATTATGAAATAATATTTCTGAGTCATAAGCAGCTTCATCCATCTCCAGAAGACATTCACTCTGAAGCTTCACTGTGACCATCTGAGTGTCAACATCCCCAGGGAGCGCGAGCGACCGGGAGCGCGGCGAACAGGGCG
>NW_009191526.1:0-8597 GCF_000690835.1 Fulmarus glacialis | reverse complement strand
CCCAGTTAAGGCGGGATGACGAAGAAGGGGTGTCCCTTTGCCAGGGCTGTGCCTCTGCAAGGGGAGGGTGACATCTGCAGATCTCCCTCTGAAAAGTCGCTTTTGCCGTAGAGTAACCAGCTGACTGGAAGTCTCAAAGGAGCCGTGAGGTGAATGCGCACGCTGGGTGCCAGATGCACAGGAAGCCATGGTGGGAACGAGCACACAAATGTACCAAGCCGGTAATCTAATGAGAAATCTAAGCCACTGCGGAATCTGGAAAGGAAATCGGAGGTGTGAGGCAGAGATGGCCCACTTCTGTGCCTCTGTGTACAGAGATTCGGGGTTTGTCTTCTGAATTCAGAATGGACTGGCTAAACTGAAAAGATGCGTGACCCATAGTTTTAATTCCTTTCCTGTACCTGTAATTCATTGCAGAGCTTGTATTATCCCAGGTTGTGATGTGACAGTTCCCATATGAGGTTTTTCTTTACAAAACTGATGTTTGTTAGTGTGCTAAACTACAGATGCCAAAGCCTGGTGCAGTTGTTTGCAATTTTACGGCAATAAATTGTACAAAGAACTTCAGCTCAGCACTGTTTTCCCTGCAGATGCAGTTTTGGACAAGAATGTAGTATTTTGAGAGTGTACTTGATACTCTTTAAGACAGTCTACTTTCACAGTGTCTGAATTGAATATACATACAGAGTGCAGGAGTTCTACAAGTGTGATTTCAGCTTTTTTAAATGCAATCTAAATTTTAGTGAGGAGAATGAAGGCCACAAAACTCCTGGTTTTCCTGAGCTTGTTGTTACCTAGAACAATTCCCTAGACTCAGTTAACAAAAAAACCCCACAACTCCAATACACTGTAAGTGGTTTTGGTGTCTTAGAAGGAAATAAAATGGCAGGTCTGGGGAATTTTATGGTGTAATTTAGAGACAGTACAAGGAAGGGGAAGAGGATAAATGTGTTACTGGAATTGTAATAACATAAGATCATGAGTTGTGCTTAGTGCTGCACAAGCATCTTGTTAGTTCCTCTTTAGATTGTTCCATCCCCAATAAAATCTACTTAATTAGTAGAAGGTTTTAAATAAAAGGTCAGAGTAAAGATACATCTTGACCAGAGATCCGGAGTCTGGATTATTTTGCCTCTGACACTGATTCCCTGTGGGTCTTGAACAAGCCTCTAATAAAATCTGTTTTCACTCACAAGTATTCTGTATATAGAATTTCTGCCAATCAGATGTGGGCTGATAGACTGGACCTTTAACCTATTTGTGCTTTTATTTCCTCCTCAGTAAATCTGATGTAACTGTTCACCTCAGAGTGATTTAGGCACCTCATGCTTGTAGAGCGTGTTGAGATTAGGTGAAAAACATTATCAAAATGCATTATTACAAGGATGATTGGAAGAGCAGAAACACCCTTGAATTGGACAATGTTGCTATAGATTCAGAAATAGGACAGGTATCCAGACAGCACTTTTCCCATGTATTCTAATACTAGATGACAAAGGGAGAACTCAAAAGGCAAATGCTGTGAAGTACTCAAGAGACACTAAACTGGTATGATTTTCGGATCTGGGAACTATGGTATAAAGACCTGTTCTACAAGAAAGTGCTCTGTCTTACGTTAAATCATCATCCTCTCTATTTTTTAATATTACAGAATTGTGAATGAATAGTCTAAAGGTAAACAAGATAGTGTTACTTCTGGATGTTTATAGTAATGTAATATTCTGGTATGGAAAGCTCAGATCAGTCAATTTTGCCTGCAAATTAAGATCACTTCCCATACTTGCTTCAAAATGGCTATTAAAACTATTCCTTGGGTGTTTTTTTTCCACATCCTTGTACTTGGAATTGTTTCACTGTGTAAAGGCTTCCTATATCATTTTGGTAGGAAGTGAGTTTACAGAAATGAAACAGCTACTGCAAACCTATGTGTATGGTCAGTCTGAAAATGCTTAATTTCATGCTTACCATGTCTTCAGTGCAGGGATATACTGTCTCCTCTTGGGACCACAACATACGGGCAGAGAGATGGCTCAGTCTGCAGTAAGCTTCCGCCTCTGAATGGCTTGCAGTGCCTGACAGATCCAAGGGAACTATTTGACCTCCTTTATGTGCCTTTCAGTCAGTCCTTGTCAGTGTGCTGCTGCGGGTAGAGCAGACATGAAAATTTGAGTAGGACCACTTTAAAGCAGGTATTGTATGCAAAAAAAAAAAAAAAAAAAAAAATCTTTTTTTAGTTAAGCTCTCTGGCAAGATGTTGCAGTTGCCTTTTAATCAGTATTTGATGAGAAGCATTTCTGAACAGTATCGCAAGATAATTTAAAAATTAATTAAATCTGTGAGATTTTGTATTGTTTAGAAAAGTCAATTGCTGTATGCCTGATTCCCCTACCCATTTGCACATTTTGTGACAGATGCTAGGAACTGACCATATTTGTAATATGTGTGTGGTGATAAGGGGAAGTAAAAGGGGAAGATTGATACAAAAGCTGTCTGAGTCTTAAAAATCAAAAGCAGTAGTTGAGTTGACCAACACCTCTACCAAAGCTGAAGGGAAGATAGTACTTCACTTGAGCTGAATGATATTACTTCCCAGCTCCTGTGTCTTTTTTAATAAATAAGGAAGATGCACATAATTCAATGTCTAACTATAAAAAATAAGTGAGATATATTCCTCAAAAGAGAGACATTCTGCCTTTTAGTAATAAACAGCATCTGCTTTGTTTTTCTCCAAACTGAAAGGTAATTGAACTGACAATTCCAAGCTGTCCTGAAAATGACAGATGACTGAATTGGGAGTAGGAAGAAAGCAGAAGCCCTTTTGTACTAAAGAAAGGGAGATGGCACACTATAGTTGGATCTGGTTCCCTTTTACAGATTTCTTTCAGCACTTAAGCAGCTCTGGATGACCCCAGCCAACTCATTTTATTGTCTAATTTCTTAATGTCAGCAATGGCTATTACAGCTCCCAGGTTGAGCAGCATTTCCTACATAGTCATTTTTATAACAATATCGTCCTTTTCTCTGTGACCGTAGAAACACACACGGTATGGAAGAGAATCTGCTTTTATTACATTCTTTCTAGTTCACTCAGCTTTACTGTAAGACTGATGGGTAGTTTTGTTTTGGACCTTTTTTCTGCCAGTTTTGAGGCTAAGCAAACTTTTCTTATCTCCTGGTCTATAAAAGTCAGAACAGTCCGTGTTTGTCTCAGATGGTGATTAAGCTGCCTCACAAGTGCTCTTGAGATCTGTAATGAGTAAAATTATGAAGCTGGTTTGGCAGATCAGCTGTTCTGTCTGGGTCACAAGCACCAACACCTATTTACTGCACTTGGACAGATTCACAGAAACAGACAGTTGTGATAATGTTTCAGTATGTATGTGAGAAAGCCAGAACAGAGCATTAGGAGGGTTTCTGAGCCCAGGGAGCTGGCTGATGGTTACAGCAAGGCTCAGAGGTCAAGAACTATAAATTCTGTTCCTAATGCTGTTGAACATGGTGGTGTTAGTTTATTGTATGGCTTTGGGCAAGCCCTCTATGCCTGTGTTTCCCCATTTGCAGAATGTGAATATTCATTGTGTATATGTGTATACATCTATTATATCCCTTTGATAGTGTTGCCTTTATCACTAACACAAGAGCTGCAAACTAAAATGAAAATGAGTGGTCAATATACAGCAAAGTAGTCACCCAATCCATTCACTATCCTGCTCTCTAAAGAATAGACACAGAAAACAAATTTGGACAGGTTTTTTCCTTAGTTTTGCTGTCTGATTCTCTAATTAGTACTGTCACATGATGTTCCAGATACAGGCACGTGGGGAAATCCTGTATCTAGATCGGAAATCTAGATCTTGAATTAAGGTTTTAGAGAAACTCCAGTAATACTGGTTAAGTCTTGTAGACTCCATCAATGGGCCCAGCTTGTTTGGTGACCATTTTAATACTTAATTATGAATGAAGGGGATTTGTTGCCTTTTCTATCTGTAAGTAGTATCTGCAGGTCTGTTGCATGTGGCCTGACTGTAAGATTAGCACCTAGATGCTAGGTTTTCTCAAGATATTCAGCATCTTCCTAGAGCAGATCATATTCTTTGCTCTGTTGTTGCATCAGGCATGTTTGGTGCAGCAACTTCCGCTCCAAGACACTCAAACATCTAGTAAATGGAATAGTTTTGGATTTTATGGCTAATGTCCCTGGCTTGATTATTACTCAGAGGCTAACATGGGCTGATGTGAGAAGAAAAAGGCAAGAAGGTAATGTTCATGCAACAAATACCAACAGCCCCATTCCCAGCGTTCCCTCCTTGCTGTGCCTACATTCCTGGCATTCCCCTATTTGCCACACCCACTTTATTCCTGCTCATCTCAGACAGAGGTATATAGCAAGTCAGTTCCCCTACAGCTGTCAGAACAGTCTTATGGTGTTAAATTTTCAGCTTGCAAGAAAATTGATCAGGGCTATCTTGAGTTATCTGCATCTACTCTACATTCCCCATAGCAGATTGTCTGAATTGTTTTCTATGGGAGGAAGCTTTCTGTCTTGGTTCATACATAGTTGCTTATATACAACTATGATAACACATACAGTGTTGTGTTATGCTATGTGAACTGCAGCAATATAATGCAGAATCACAATGTGAGATTTTGAGCATCTTCAGATGTGTTGTGCCAGTCAGGGTTTTGCTTTAAAAAAAAAATTCACTACAATTCTTTGAAAGCAGGAAATGCATCAGAGGAAGAAAGGTGCATATTAGCAGTGTATTTTATTACAATTATTGTACCAGATGCCATTAAAAAAAAAAATCATTGCAACAGACACAAAGTTCCTTAAATTGGCAGTTGTGTATTGTCGTTCCTGATGATTGCAGATTCTCATGTCTGAGGAGAATGGGCTTAGGAAAAAATGTGAAGACTACAGAAAGGATGAAGGGAGACATCTTGGAGCGCTCTAGGAGGAAAGCTTCCTCTGCCTGTGGTTCAGAAGAGACAGAGGCTGAAGCATGTGGAATGTAGGGTTAAGCCACATCATTGCAAAGAAATTGCTTACATTTCGGATGTTTGTCAGGAAGGTGATCTGTCTGTGAAACACCAGTGCTGATGAAGCAAGGACTTACTCAAGGCCAGAGGTTCCCTCTGTTAGAGCTGGGATGTGATGTCAGATTGCAGCAACCACCAAGTAGTTCCTACTCATGCTCAAGGGAATTACACCCACCTCGTTTTATCTTTGATAGTGACAGTATCTAAAGTACTCGGATGTTAGATTTTTCCTCTTGATTAATTAGAAGCCTTACAGAATTTGGCCTCATGCAACTTTGCATCAAGTTAACATCTACAAATTAAGGAACTACAAATTAAGGATCACTTTTGTTCTCCACTCAAGCTTGGATTTTTCTTGTTGCAGCTTCTGCTCCACCTGAGATATGATTGCTTTCTGGGCTCTTTCTGTCTTGCACTATCACCAGAAAGATTCTGCTGTAGGTAAATTTGCTCACAATGCACGCAGAACAGAGATCACACTAGCTCATTCTTTCATTACTGTGTCAATTCACAAGCTTTTAACTTGTGTTTGCCAATAGAGAGAACAGATATGAATCAAAGCTAGAGCAAATATTTTCTGACTATGAACCCTCTCTAAGTTCAATAGCTCTCCCAATAGTTTCCAGTTGCTCTTTTGTTTGAGGCAGAGGCCCCTGGGCTCCAATTTAAGCTCTGATGCTTAGTTTTCAAAACCACCTTTGAAGTTGCATGTGTTGATGCTCTCAGCAAGTGGGAGTGAGAGGTCACTTCTTTATTCCTTTGAATGAAAAGAGACAGTCTAGAATATCTTCCTGGTTAGCATTTAGCTTCTTGCATCAGCCCTACAAGGAAATACATTTACTGCATACAGTAGCACTAAGATGGTAACAAAAACTAGGAATGGGTACATCGTATCTCTTAATACATGCCAGAGTTGCTCGCCTGGAGGAGCAGTATGTTATGACAACATATGCTAAGTTCATGCATTTGCTGTGACAACACTAGAAAAAGTTAATCTTTAGATGACAAACAGTGGGAGTTCTGAGTCCTAATAATGTAAAAGTTTCCACAATAACTAAATTCCATTGCAAGGACACAGACATTATTGGAGCATAGCTTAAAGACCGTGTCAAGATAAGGCACGTATTATCACTATGGTTTGTCTTCAGTAACATTTGCACTACAATAACTGCTGTTACTAATGTTAAACTTGATAACATCAGTAACTATTGTCTTTAGTCAGTAACATGGTATTAATATGAATATTCCAAGCAGCAATTTTAAACCCTGAGTGGCTGCTTACACAAAAATACAATTTTAACAAATATCCTCTGATCTATTCATAGCAAAAAACATACATTTATTTCCCCAGACTGCTCTGAGAACTTTAAAAAGGTATCCAAAAGAAACATCAGACATGAAGATTCTTCTTACCCTTAGTACTTCTTAAAATACTCAGAGCTAATCTTAGACTATATTTTATCACACAAACTGTCATAGAAAATTCAAGCTATTCCTAGACTACAGACAACATCTGAAATTGATCTCTAGCAAAACAATGTCTCTGTTGCCTTCTTCACCCTTGCTTACAGCTATGCCAGGATTTCAGCTTTTGCTGTAGTGAAGCTGCACTGTATTTGCATAGTAAGTTGTATATTTTTCTAAAGCATTAACTTGTTTGCAAGCTGGGGGAACATTCTACATTGATTGGTTTGCAAGCAAGTATATCTCAGCAATTCCTTAATCAGGAATATCTTTCTATAACACTTTGATCTCTGCTATTTCTAAAATTTGTTGCTTCTTTGATTTTGTAGGACTGCTCTTTTAAAATTGGGCAGCTGCAGCCTCTTAAAGTAGCCATCATTCAACTGGCAGCTGTTAGCCATATCTGGCTTTTCAAGTCCAGCTAAAAGTAGCTGCCATAACTTTTCTGAGAAAATGTTATCTAACTTATAGAAGGCTTACTAAGAACTTCTAAATCCTCATTTTGAGATCATACATGAAACCAGAGATTCTGTAAGCCTGTTCTAGGAACAAGTACTGGGGACTTGAGGGATCTTGGAATCTAGCTCTGATTTCATCAATCTTTGTGTCATCCTAGATGAATCACTTCTGCATCCTCAGAAAGAATGTCTGAAACATTTGTAGCATCCTCAACTCCTATAGCACTTTTTCTCCACCCTTTCCAATTTTTGAATGAAGTATTTGGAGAACTCACACCTTCCCCCAACACCCAAATCTGGGAATAAGTTAAAACCCCTTAAGTACAATGCTATTAGGAGGAGAAAATGATGTTGCTAAGGGTTTAAACCACAAATTTCATCCAAAAATAACCTCTTGGGAATCTTTATCAAGCTGCTTAAGCATTTAGAATGAGAATATCGGCAGGCAATGTTTGCAGAACACAGTTTGTAAGCTGAATTGTATGAAGTAGCAGTATATATTCTGATGTTATTTGAATCTTGGTATGGATGAAACCATGACAACCCCCCTGCACAGTACAGCTGGGGAGATCAATCAGTGTGGTGGTTTACTTAAAAAAAAAAAAAGTGGGTTTAATTGGAGGCTAAAAATATGCATCTCTCATAAAACAAAATATCAATTATCTACACCTAAATTAGATGTAGTGTTGAACCCAGACCTTGGTCCAGAATAATCCTAAATTTACATGAGCCCAGATGTGAACTCTGCAGCTTATATCTTGATACTGTGGTACATGCTCAGCATCCTTTTGGGGGTGGGGGAGCGGGGAGCAACCTATCCCCCCCCCAAAAAAAGTAACCCCTATAGTTGTCTCATCTTTCAGGGGAGCAGGAGTACAGTTGTAGAAAGCCTCTAGTTCAGAAACTAGCTTTCCTCTCCAGAGCCAGAGGAAAGCTTTCTTTATTCAGTAGCTTCATCGAGGAATTGAGCCCTGATGTTTACCTAAGCGACTGTTTAATTGTATGTTGCAATTAGAGTCTTTTCAAGCTAAAAGAATGTTAGGAGGGTCATATAGTTAAATGCTGGAATTAGTCGCCTGTGCGATCTGAATTTTGCCCTCCGTGCATATTTTAATTGGAATGTGTGATCACACTGTTATGTTTTTTTCCTACAGCATGGGTGGCATAATCAGTGCTCGAAAGGGATGATACATCCCGGGTGTATTCTTGCTCTCAGCGTTCGGTGAGCGGTTCCACACCCCTCAGTGCCTGCTCAAACACTGCATGGACAAGCTCGGCTTTAACGCTGGCATGGGAGTTTTTCCTGGTAGTTACAGGTAGCTTCTGAACTAATTTCTCCTTGCTAGCTCCGTGGTGTGGTAGACTGCCCTGTCTTACGAACAAGTGGAGGCACAGATAAATTAAGCAAATACTTTGTACAAACACGGAGTGGTTCACCTCCAGAAGCCTGTACTCATGGCCTCTTCCCCGGGGGGATTAACGTAGCCCCACATGGCGTGGCCCGTACTGCTGCGGTGCTCGGGAGGCCTCGGTACCTCGGCTGCTGCCTCTCCTCCCCGCTCGCTTCTACGCCAGTCCCGCGGCGAGACCGGCCGTGGGGCGCGGTGCCCGAGGCAGGCCGGCCTCGGGGCAGTC
>NW_009191525.1:934-1203 GCF_000690835.1 Fulmarus glacialis | reverse complement strand
ATGAGATGAGATGGGATGAGATGAGCTGGGATGAGGTGAGATGGGATGAGATAGGATGGGATGAGATGGGAAGGCGTGGCACGGCAGTGCATCCCCCTGCCCAGGGTGCTTTGGGGCCGGGCGCACTGGCTGTGCCCCCCGTGCCGGGCAGTGTGCTGGGGGGACACTGCAGGATGAGGACAACCTCCACCACAAGCTGGTGTTAGGGGCTGCACCTCCCACACCCTTAAACCCAGCAAAGTCTTGCTAAAGATACAACCATAGTCATC
>NW_009191525.1:476-824 GCF_000690835.1 Fulmarus glacialis | reverse complement strand
GGCAGCGAGCCGCCGCCCGAAGCATCCCCTGGCACCCTTGGGTGCTCGCAGGTGGCAGCCTGGGCAAAGCCACCCTGCTGTGGGCTGCTCCCTGCCGCAGTCCCTGGGCTCGGGGGAGACCCCGCGGGGAGTTTCCAAGGCTTGGAAATCACTCGTTGTCCCCCAAGAGATGCACAAACCCCAAATCCCCTGGGGAGGGGATTGCTGATCCTGCAGCCCCCCGGCATCACCTCCCTGAGGGGTGGCTGAGTATCTCTCCCCTCCCCACAGTGGGGGGAGGCCCTGGGGGGCCTTTTTGGAGGATGCTGATTGCTGAGAAGGGCTGGGGGTGTGCAGCGGGGGCTCCGG
>NW_009191525.1:0-287 GCF_000690835.1 Fulmarus glacialis | reverse complement strand
CTCCCCCATCCCCCACCCCGGTACCAATCCGTCCTCTCTCCAAGTCCCTCCGGGAAGGTGATTTGTCCCAGGGTGTCTCACACATTGCAGCTGGTTGGAGGGGGGGGACCTGGTTCTGGGGGTACACCCCCCATTCCCCCCAGTTTGCATCCTCCTTCTGCTGCCCCCCCCAGCAAGGGTGGAACATCACGGTGGACCTGGTCATCGGACCCAAGGGCATCCGGCAGATGACGAACAAAGAGGCCAAGGTACAGGGTGGGGGGGTGTTGGGTGCTGGGTGGGGAGTG
>NW_009191524.1:0-19145 GCF_000690835.1 Fulmarus glacialis | reverse complement strand
TATATACCATTTATATGTATATAACTAGAAAATATATAAATTATAATTCTGTAACATTATCATTAAAATAATAAAAAATAATGAAATGTGTTTCACTACCGTGCTTTTGTAACATTTTGAAAGAATCCTAAATTTCTTTGCCTTCCAGATTGGAAGATTGTACCTAAAACCTCTGCATCACTTAGAATTCTTCAAAAAGTCACACAGTGTTTCCATTTTTTCATTCTTTTATCCCTCACATGCTAATCAAAAATGAGACACAAACATGATAATGCACAAAAAAGAAAGCCATAAACCTCACTTGGAAATCAGGTTTGAAGAAAAGATTATGGCTTTACACTGTTTTGTATTCTCATAAAAAGTACAGCAAAATGGAAATCCTGTTTTGGAAATACAGTTCCTAGCAACAACTAATTTTTGCATTTCTTAGGGTTGTTACTTGCCAACTGAGACAACTAGCTACACAGCCAGCATGACTTGCTGAATTTCACCTGACTTGCATTACAGATGCATCCACCACTACTCTGAGCAGGCTCCTTCCAGCATTATGAAACATACCTGTGACTCCAGAGAGGTTAACTTTCTTCCCTTCTTCTTCTCCTCTTCTCTCTTTGCTATCTGAACTTTTGGTTTTTCTTTCTCTTTTGACCTTTCCATTTTCTGAAGCTCCTCCACATAGGCATCATAGATCTCCCACTGAGAGACAGACAGAGGCAGGATTTATCAGGACCTGATTATACTCTAGAAAACAGCCATCTATACCATCACAAAAATATGATAGTCCTCACAACAGCAACACTGCCACTGGAATTAGCTGAAGACAGCTGGCTTGTTGCACAAAAAGTGAAGGATTGAAGCCCAGGATTTTTAAAACTTGATGGGGCATGTCTTACTTTTTAAGAACACATTACTGCATTCTTAACAATTTCCTTCTCCCAACACTCTTCTTGGTGCTTTGACTCCATATCTTTTGTGTAGGACTTCCTTTTTGGCTAATTTACCAGTGTTTAATAGGAAACATGCATTAAACATCTGCTTTATGACATTTCTCATGTGGTGTTGGAAAATTAAATTGTAGCTGCTTAACACAATTTAAATCTTGGACTCCAACTTTGCAGCATATGATCAAACCGAAACCGAGAGCAGTTTTGCATCTTCTGCTATGCCACATGCCAGGAATGTCTTACTTGAGTAGAATCAAAAGTAATTTTTCTACTTGTTGTGGTTTAACCCGGCAGGCAGCTAAATACCACACAACCGCTCACTCATTCTCCCCCCAGTGGGATGGGAGAGAGAATCAGAAGAGTAAAAATGAGAACACTTACGGGTTGAGATAAGAACAATTTAATAATTGAAATAAATTAATATAATAATAATGAGAAGTATAATAATATGTAATGAAAGAAAAGGAAACAAAAAGAGAGAGAAATAAAAGCCAAGACAGACAAGTGATGCAAAAAAAAAAAAACCAAAAACAATTGCTCACCACCCATGGACCAATGCCCATCTGGTCGCTGAGCAGCGGCCCCCCGGCTAGCTTTCCCCTAGTTTATATACTGAGCATGATGTCATATGGTATGGAATATCTCGTTGGCCAGTTTGGGTCAGTTGTCCTGGGTGTGCTCTTGTGTATCACCAGCCTTCTCAGTTGGTAGAACATGAGAAGCTGAGAAGGCCTTGACTCTCTGTACTCCTCAGTCATAAGGAAAACTTCTCTGTATTATCAACACTCTTTTCAGCGCAAATCCAAAACATCGCTTCATACTAGCTACTACAAACAAAATTTACTCTATCCCAGCCAAAACCAGCACACTACTTAAGAATTATTTATTAGTATTGGAGTGCTAGTTGTGTATCTGAAGCAGGTACATTTCTTTCAGAACAAAAAAAAAAAGGCAATCTAATTCTGACGCAACAGCTTAGGACAGCGAGTATGATTCAAACACAGAATATGGAGTATGGAATAAAGCAAGGTAGCAGAAAACTTTACCAAAAAAACTGCATTGTGTTGTAAATTTGCAGGCAGAAATGAGGTGGAAAGATGTTCCAAACACCAGAGAATGGACAAAGAAGATGTGATGAGAAGAGTAGGAGACGGAGCATAACAGAAAACTTCGGGAGAGGAAATTATGAGCATAAGGAAGAACAAGAAACAAAAAGAGTTGAGGAAAAAAAGAGCTTACATTAAAATACTATTTTATACCTACTCAAATTTTCAACAGAATAAAAAGAAAACAAGGGAAAACTTTTCCTCTTAGTTTTCAAACATTTCATGCAATATTTTAGCAACAGCTATCTTAAATAGCTCTATTCTCTCTAACTTTCAGGTCATCTCACTGTCAGAAAAAAAGGAAAGGAAAGTCCAGCTGGAGGGAGGAAAGGTCTCAGGCCAGTTACTCTGTGATTTCAAGCAATAGAAACCCAGGAATAGACTGGGTTACAATTTTCAGCTTGACAGAGACACCTTCGCTCTCCTTCCTATCACTTTCGTATAACAGCATTTTTTAAGTTGCTGCCATTACCTTATACTTTCTTCTGTTTGTTCTTGTGATACACTGGTAACAAAACAGTATTTTCAATACCAGTTCGGTACACTAGATTGAAACAATATTTGCATCAGTGACAAACACAAATACATTTCGTAAATATCTGTGAGAATTAATCAGCAGAATTGGCTGGATTCCCTTTCCAATGAAAGCTATAGCATATTTCATGTGTAAAATGTCATGCAAAGTAATTTTTTTTACATTTTTAAGAGATGGAGAAAATACTGTATAACAATTGTGGAACAGTACTTCATCATGAATAAACAGGTACATTCCCATTACCTAAAACAGAGCTAAGTCTATTGCAATAGCCTTAAATGGGCCTTCCACGTTCCTTATGCTGTAGTTCTCACTGGGTGCAGCTTCAGGCTTTAGAAACCTGCTTTCACATACAGCTAAACTTAGACAAAGTAAAAAACACGATGTTGCATATATCAAATTCTTGACAACACTCCCAAAAACTCCATGAACCCTTGTAAATTCCCAGCTGTACAAAATCTTCAGAGGTCTCCACTCTCTAAACACAGTGCTCAAAGTGGATATAGCATGCAGACATGTCCTAAGTGCTTTTTCATTATTTTGTTCCTGCATTTTGAGAACCCATTGAACCTGCCTCTGATGGGATCAGCTGGTGCAGGTGTCCTGCAGCTGACCACATATTGAATGCTGGATCACAGCTCCTCCTAAATAACCAGCTCACCCACCCCACAGTGATGGAAGATTTACAGGAACAGGACTGTCCCGACCCCAAAGACAGCTGGATCCCTGGAGGAGTCAGTGCCTGCAAGAGAGAGTTGCAGTTGTATCCCTGTTCCTGCAGAGCTCAGCTGCAGCCCACTTCTTGCTGAGTCCAGAACCATTCTCATACTGTGGTTTCCCCATTTCCGCTCGTTCATGACTCTCTAAAGCAGACTGGCCAAGGTGGCTGGCCAGTGGTAGATCAATTAAAAGCAGCTAAACAGAGACACTTGACCTTAGAAATATAAACCATTAGCAAGTTCACCCAGAAAAGAGCCATGCTAGTTTGCTCTCAGATTTAAACCAGAGATCAAAGCCACAGTATGGGAGTTCATTCCAGTGCTAGGAATGCAAACATAGCAATTTGGTTTTTCCTTTCTCATATCTCCGTTTCCTAAATATACTCTAAAAAAACTTTAAAAATAAAAAGGATATACCTGGTTAGCTGTGGCTGAGAAACTTTTACAAGGTGTAGGCTCCGATTGACATGCTCTTTCCTGAATAAAGAAAAAGCATAAAGAAGTGTAATCTTTGCATTGAAACTTTTTGCAGTGACATAGTCCAGCTGTGGAAACAGCCTTCTCACAGCAGGTAGTTAGAATAATATTGACCTAAGATTAATTCAACATCCAAAAGACTCCCAGAGCACCGCACAAACATCATCGGTGATCATGCAACTACACATAGATTTTCTTGTGGACCAAAAGAAGGTTCACAAGACCTTCTGATTTTTTTCCAACATACTTAAAATATTTAATTTCATTATTTCATTTTGAAGGAGTTGAAATGGTTTGTTTCACCTCTACTATTTGAAATATTCTGCTACCAGTTATGGTATCAGTTATGATATCCTACCAAATTTGAAAAGTTTTGACCTTTATATTAAAAATCCACTTGGGTACAGCAGTAAAAAAAAAAAGAGTTGAACAGAATGATAACCTATAAACAATTCATTTGATGCTACTGAAATAATACTTTTATCACCCTCACATCAACATTCTGAAATAAATGAATATATTTCTGTGAAACTTTCATTTCATGGAACAGCATTTTCTTTCAAGAAACTATTGTGTCAGGACATTTTTAAGAAGCTGCCTGTAGCATTTCAATGACCTCTGAAACGAAGCAGTCTCAGAGGTGGAAACTGCACATTCTGTACAGCACACAGCAGTACTTCACAGATATTAGAGGTCTATATTCTGTTTTCAAAGGCAGAATCACACAGAGGCACACAAGCCTACCCCAGTTAAAATCAATGGGAAGAGAATATGCAGATTTGGGGACAGAGAAATAACAAGTTCTGTGGCCTCTGCAGGCGTTTTTGAAAGATGCAGAATCTTAGCTCAGACTTTGCAGTAAGCACCCCACTGTTGGATAAACTCTCCTGAGATCCTCTGTCTCTACTAGTGAACAGACACGGTATTCTTTCTAGGAGACAGTAGCTCCAGCAACACAGTAGCTCTTAGATCTCTCCAATCCTATCAGATGTAAAGGCATCTCACTTTAGGTGTAATGGCTGCAAGAAGGCAGGCAGGCTCTCTGGGGAAGCTGTATATACTCTGATTCCAGGGCAGCAAGGAAAACAAGAGAATTTTCTCTCTGCAACTTGTATCTCCGATTCAGAAAGCTCCTTTTTGAGCATTCATCTGGGGGCCAACATCACTGGTACTCCTCGATCAGGAGGCCCTGTGAAGACACACTCACTGGGAATGGCTGCAGGCTCAGCAAAAAACTTAGGGAAGGAACATAAGGTCTCGGGTCTGTACTGATTGGAAAGCGCATATACAGTGGGAGGGATATGTACCATGTAGCAGCAGTAAAGATTCTCATACTTACATAGGTCTGTTGCTGCAGTGGCTGTGCTTAAGACAAGCATAAATATCTTTATCCTTTTAATATAGGGGCACTTATATCCCTGCTCCATAGGTAAGAAGTGAAGTACAAGGCCAAAAAGGAACTCTGTGGCAAAAGGAAACTGAATTCATGGATTCCAAGCTCTCAGCTACTACCCTAACCATTGCTCTATGCTTTTTCAGATGAGAAAATAGACATGAAAAAAGTTCTGTCTAAGTAGAGGTTTAAGAATTTACAGTAGCACCAAAACTTTTTGTAAGCTGTCGAAGACTCTATTAGGCAAGAATTTTTCTGTCACCATTTTCATCACCCCAAATGTTTTACCACAGTAAAACACTGTTTTCTTCTCCTAATAGTATCTACAGAGATTGCAGGATATGACACAAACACAGATAATCCACATGCCTTCCAAAGGAAAGATCCTCCAAGTCATTGAAAGAAATGGCAGCATACCCGCATAGGGTTGTTGAGTGTCCTTGACGCTCTCTCAATGAAGTTGAACTGGTTCGCAAGCTTCTGCTCCTTCACTCTTGGGGGAGAAGGCTCTTCTGCCTCTGCTGCCTCAGCTACTTCTGCTGATCCTGACTCCTCTGCCTCTTCCTCTCCTGCAGCCTGCAAGGAAATAGAGCAGTGACTCCACCCTGAAAGAACCAGACATCTCTTTTCTTCTTCAGAAGCACTTCTTGTTAGACTGCTGGATTTCTGCTGCCTAGTGAAGGAGACTGTAATTGAAGATTCAATATTTAAGAGGGAAATTAGGAGACTTCCAGCAATCAAAGCAAGGAGATTCTGGAACAGTATCTAAACAGGAATAAGGAAAACCAGGAACTGAAGTTACTTTAAAACAAAGCCTGACGTGAGTGAGATAATATAGCATGACTGCCTTTGATAAAATGGACTCAGGGACCAGAAGACTGTGTTAGACTCCCACTACCCTGCGTTTTCATTTCCTTGCTAGATAGTGAGGTTTATCTGAAACTAGTCTGAACTTGATTCCAGCGCCTGACACTGTGTGGATAAGAACAAACTTCTCGTAGAATACTCCTTTCCTGATCAGCCAACTGCCTTTAAATCAGGCCACTGCTTATTTCACGTAGTTATGCCTGCTTCTTTCACCCCTTCACATTTTGATTTTCACCAATTTCTCTTTCAGGAATGGACATGCTGTCCAGGAAGATTCCAGATCCCAGCAAATTACACTGTATCTTGATATAATATGTGGATAAAGACAGACCTGGTGTGTGGGGACCTGTCAACCCCCTACATAGCTTCTCCAAACCGAAAAAATGGCAGAAGGACCCCAGCTGTTCAGCAGAATCTGCAGGATCTCACCAACAGCAGAGACATCTCAGACTTAAAAGAACCAATCACAGAAGTCCCTCAGCAAGCCCATTCTAAAATAAAGGAATTTCAAATCTCATATTAAAAATAAAATGGACAGCTCTCAGCTGACTATGGTGAATTACCTGAGTATCTCCTGTGCTTTCTTCATCTTTAATCTCTGCCTCTTCAGATGTTGCTGCAGAAGTCTCAACAGGAGCCTTTTCTGATGATAGAAAGGATAAGTGAATAAGCCCAGGATAATAGGATATATTATCCTATATTCTACTGATCCTTCTATCTCCTGAAGCATTAATATACAGATGCATCCTTTTCTACTGCTGTCTCATTAGACAACACAGTAACCAATCCCCAATTTGGAGAGTGATTGTTTGCTCAAAGCCACAAGAGGAGACAATGTTATTACTAGAATGAAACTGCAGTAATTCTGGCTGGACTGCAATAAAAAATCTGATTTCAACTCAGATCAAACTTCAGAAATCCACTTCTGATCTGAGTAGCTTTGTTTCTGGGTATCCCTTCAGCTCTGGACTTTTCTGCCCTCCAAAAATGGCTGCAATTATGTACAACCATGAAGAATGCTTTCAAGGCACATAGGAGCGATAACATGGTTTGTTCTTGTTTATATGGATAAAAATGAATATACTAGTCTTGTCAGAGAATGATGGATGTCTACATTCCAATCACAGCCTTGAGTATGTAGTCATGCTAGCATCAAGCTGCTTGAAACCAACTGGTTTGGAATCTACGAAAAGTACTGCCAACAACAACAATCCATGCTTTCATGGATTGAAGATCCTATTCAGTACTTTGTCCTACTTCAAATCATCATGCACATTGTGTTAAGCATAAAATAAAAGAGGCACTGACCCTCAGAAGCTGCAAGTAACAACTATTCTCAGGAGCTTATCCAGTGATATCATCGTGCCTGACAGTTACCACCTTGAAAGGATACTCTTTGTGACACAACTTCTCCTTTCACAAGTAGCAGAAATATGAGAAAATCACTAGGCAGTACACCTTTCCCTGCTGAAAATTCAAACCTAGAACTCTTTACTAACAACAGAGCTTTTCAGCCTCTGGTTAAGACGTCTTTTTCAGTGAAAACCTAAGAACGGCAATAGTAGATCAGATCAAAGGTCCAACTAGCTCAGTATCTTGTATCTCACATTGTCCAGAAGTAGATGTCCTGGTCAGAGTGTAAGAATTGGTCAAGTACATGATAGTTTGCTGAATGCTCACCCAGCCTCCAAACATTTCTGCTTTAATACTTTAAATCCTGGCTGAAACTTTCAAACCAGGCTAAGGAGTTTAGACATGTATGTCCAACTAATGGCAGTGGAAGATGTTTAAAAGACACTAAATAGGTCTGAAAATTTCAGTGTTAGTGTTCACATGGCTCAAAAAGCCTGCACCGTTTTCTGCACTGTGGCAAACATCCGATTGATTGTTTTTCCTGGTTTTTGTTTCCTGAGAAGGATGCAAGCCAAAATAGGAGCTGTTCAATTCTATGGTGAAGCATGATCATTCCCTCATGTTGAATAAGTAGTACCGGTGCCTAGCTGAAAATGATTGTGGTTTCAGATAATAAACCTACCTGCTGCAGTGCTTAATCTGATACTCTGCCGTCTGCCTTCATCTGAATCTTTGAGTATCATGTTTCCATTCAAAGAGAAGTGAATGGCCATTTGATCCACATAGCTTACTGGCTTGTATGCTCGTTCCTACAAAGAGGAAAAAAACCAACAAAATCAGCATGGAAAAAAAATATTTTAAACCAGAAATGCTGTGTAGCCTAAATTGCTAAAGCTAAGAAGATCCATACTGATAAATATATGTTTGTTATTGGCATATTTACACTGAATTTCTTCCAGCAGGTATTTATATCTCAGGACACTGAAATACATTAAAAATACAACAAAAAGAAGCAAGAACATGAAACCTCTAGTTCTCCACGACTACCACAGCAAGTGAGTTTAAATATAGTTCTAGTGGACCTTTACCGCATAGCACTCCCTAAGAGACTCTCATGTCCTGTTGTGCTGAGATCCCTGAACGAGTTGTACCTACACAAGAGCAGCACCATACGTAGAGAGCAGCTCTGATCTGGAGAGAGTACAGTCTCTTAGCACCATGCCCAGGTTATAAGCACTGTACTAACTCAGCTGTTTGAAGCTAGCTTGATTGTCACTTGCTTGTGGATCACTGTACAGTGCAGGCACACACCTAGACTCAAATTGTGTATTAAGATTTTGAGCTGCACCTAAAAGCAATCAGAAGCCACTGCAGACCACAGATGCTTCAATAGTTTCTTCTTAAAAATATGACTGCTTTCTGTACCAACCTCAGCATAGCATTGAGCTCACTTCAGTCACTGTGGAGGATCTGAAGGTACGGATCATTCATCACTTGTTTGTACCCCATAAATGTGGAAAACATCACGCCCAAAAAGAAAAGAAAGTGACCTTACTTGCTTCCACAAGATTGATTTCCTTTCTCTGGCGATCTCATGTAATGGTTGGTCAAACTAGTTACAGTAGCACAGAGTTGAGACAAACTTGGGAATATTTCACCTGGTTGTCTGTTCCCTGCCTAAGGTTGGGGATAATCCAATGCCAGAGCTGGAGGACCTGTCCTTGTGTCCTTTCTTTCAGGGAGTGTAACCCTTCCAAGGGAGAAGTGGGAGGCAAAGCCATCATTCCACTCTCCCCCTGTGGCAGCCTGTGTTGCTAGCTGTACATGCTAGCAGGAGGAGGCTGCACCAGGGTAATGCAGCATATGCTCTGCACACACAAATGGGAAGGTGTGACTCTTGGATGTTTCCTGGCAGTATTTGATGCACCCTCCCCTGCTCACTCCTACTCATCATGAATAGAGCTCTTGTCAGTGACTTCATAAAACACATTTCTGAGCTCTCGTATAATTCAAACAACTGAATCTTGATGTGAGGATACTGAGGCATAACCGTCTTATAGAGGAGTAAAGCATTGCCTTTTGTCCTCTAACCACCACAGAAGGGAAAAAGTTACCTCCTGACATTAGCTGCACCAATTATGTTCGCTGCCAGATCTTGTTGAGTAATTGTTATATCCTACTTCTGAATAAATATGTCAATGCTTTTAGACTTTTACCATCTGTAAAAACCCTTTAGGAACCATTGGCAGTAAATATGTAACAAGATGAAGTCACATTAAAAGGAAATTTACCTGGTTATAAATCCAAGGGGAACACAAAACCAGTTAATTGCAAAAAATCTCATTCTGCTTTTACAGATCATACCACACTTACTTTAAAGCTGTATCTGACGATATTCTGGGGAGCATGGGGATTATTAGCTGTCAGGATGCGTGTAAATTCCTCTTTTAATTCCTTTGGAATGGAAACAATACAGTATCGTAAATAAAACTCCACTGTTAATACAATGTACAGCATTCAAAAATCACCAGGTTTACGCTCAGTTCTATAATGTTCAGTTCACCGCAGATACCTCATATGCAGCTGATGCCTCCACAAGAACAATGCTTGGAGCCAAGCTGGCTCAGAATGGAATCCAGAACAGTCATCTCACTTCCTACCACAGTATTTCAGTAGGCTTTCTTGAATTCTTTAGTTGATATGTTAATTCTTATCTAGGCTATGGTAGCACTTGAAAAATGCTAGCTGCATTCTATGAAAGAAAGACAACCTGTGTCTTCAAGCGTACACGTCCAAAAAGAGAGTAAACAATAAGCTCAATAGCAGTGCTTGCAGGGTCGACCACTGCAAACAAAAAACAGTACTGCTGTTAACTGTTTTCACTACCTGAGTGGGGGAAAGTACATATAGTTTCCCTTTGAGAGCTACTTGGAGGACAGGGAGCAATGCTAGAGTTTTACACAGCAGTGAGAAGAGAGAGACCACTGCAGTTGGGAGGGTGACCAACTGCAATCCTACTGAACCAAGCTGAGAAGAAATGGCCATCAAACTGTAGGACACCTCCCTGTCCGGTGTATCACACACAGGCACCTGAAAAGCTCAGGGTTGGCTCTGGGGTCCTCCTTATCTGAGGGAAGCCCCAGCCCCATTCCCCTCTTGGATCAACTCCATGCAGATACATTGTCTAAAGGCCAGAACTGTGTTTCAAAGCACATTCTCCTCCTGCTGAAAGCCGTTCAGTTTATGCTGCAGATACTGTATTTTAGCAAGTACTGGAGTTTTAGTGTTGCAGAATTTCCTCCAAAACAAATGGGTAAGAGGTAGGCTTCAGCTTATGGAGTTTTGTACACATCTCATGACAACTACAGGCACTGTTTCACTCACAGCTTCAGTCAGCTCCAGTTGATCTGGGGGTTTGACTAGAGTCTTTGCTGTCGCCCATTCATCTACTCCCTCTCCCGCTTCAGTGGACACATCTTCATCCTAGCACAGGGACAAGAAGTCCATTAGTGCACCAAGACTGTGATTGCTTTGCTCCCTCCCAAAGCAGCACTTCTCCAGGCATGCAACAAGGAGGACAAAACAGCATTTCCCCATGCATCTGTGCTTTGAGCAGAGCAGATAACCCCAAATGGCAAGCCCAAATCTGAAGATTGTTGAAGTGCTACACTTGCGAGCAAAAGTTCAGTGGGTTGGAGGAGCTGCTGCCTGAAGATAACTCCTGGCCTGTAACAAAACTGGAGTAACTCCAACAACAAAACTCAAATAACTCCACTTCAATTTCAGTTTAAAAGTTGGCAATTCTGTTTCTTTTGAGCATATAATACCCAAACGAACCATACTTCAGGGCTGCTCAAGGGCACAAGTCAAGGACCTTACTTCTGAAGTGCTATTCTATAGGCTACACTTAGAAATTAGTTCAAGATACAAAGCTGCAGGGGTGCAGCTCCTGGATCAATGTTAACCATTTTCTTGCCAAGGCCAGCACATCTGCATTCTCCCAACACAGAGAGCTGCTCTCCTTGGGCTGGGCTTGGGTTGATGTCATGATATGATATCATTAACGGGAGAGCAATCACTGCAGGGATGATTTTCAATTCATCGGCATTACAGATAAACTGCCAGAATGCAAAGTTGCTGATTAAAGTGTTTAACTGCTCCGGGCAAAATTTCTCCCTCAGTTTGAAATGTGTAATGGCTTGATTTAAAATAAAGCAATCATTCTTTTAAATACAGTTCTCTCAGGTCTGCTAAACTTTATAGCCACATGGAGCTGCCGATGAGTCCAGGGTGTAAGTGAAGTCTGTTTGCAGGTACAGAGACTGGACCCAGCAAAGCTTTGCTCTCTGCAGAGCGACACAAAGGTAAAAATCACAATGCTGTGCAAAAACATGTGACAGAGAATTCTACATATACCAGGCACCCAGGGAAAGTCATAGGCTGCAGCTTTTTTTTTTCCCCAAGGGAGCTGAAATGAGGCAATCTGTAAGGAAGGTCAGGCGCTGTAATACACAAGAGACTATGATGGCAGAACAGTTGTTTATGATTTAACGCTCCCCACATGAACAACTGCTCATAGAACATTTATCATACCCAATTCCATGCCAGTTAGTTCAGTGCCGTTTTCCCTAGTGAAACAGACAAAAAGTGTTGTGGGTTTAAAATTTTTATTTATGTTTTTCGTTTAAAAGGAAATAACTTTCCATTTTTAAAGGGTCAAAAGAGGAACATTTAACAAGACTGTATTTGTCCTAAGAAAGTGAAAAGCTGCTTATCACCAGGACTCTTTAAAAGCATGTAAACTGTCCTTCCATCCATGCCAATGGAGCTAAATAAGAGGAAGGTAGATTAAATAAGGATGTTGTAAGCATTTATTTACCCCGTAAAAACATTATTGCTTGTATTTCTATGTTAATTAAGTAAATATGGGCTATCTTTTGAATTTTCTAAACCAAGCAGGCAGTTTTCTCACAGTCTATGTGAGCCTATATTTTGGAATTTACATCCCAAACATTTTATTTTAATCTTTTCATCTGCAGTTTACCTAAACTGTGCCTTTGTCTTAGCTGCCATTTTTATTCTATCTTGCTAGTGTAATTCCCTTCTCAGTGGAAATCTAGAGCAACCTCTTACTGCTAAATCAATTGGAATGTTACCAATTCCATAAACCATGCCATTGTTCAGACTGAATCTCATTTGCATCTCATAGATAAAGAAGCAAAAAACATTTTTTTTAAGACTTGTGGATTCGTGGATCTTACCCTTTTTTTAGATACAGCTTTAGCAGGCTTTGGTGGTACTGCCTTTCCTCCTGAAGGTCCACTTTGGCCCTGAAGCAAGAACATACCCAATGTAAACCTTCAAAGCATCTTGTTTCCTAATTTAACCAAAGCAGAATAAAAGTTTAATGTGCTTACTATGATGGTATGTTTCAAAAGCCAAGTATACCAGTATTTTGTCTATAAATCATTTGAATGAAAAGGCAGTCACTTTCATAATGGTGATTGGGTCACCATCCCTGGAAGTATTTAAAAGACATGTAGACATGGTGCTTAGGGACATGGTTTAGTGCTGGACTTGGCAGTGTTAGGTTAATGGTTGGACTCGATGATCTTAAGGGTCTTTTCCAACCTAAATGATTCTATGATTCTATGTTTCTAATACAAAACAGCAGTTTATTAGCATGAAGAAATGCTAGGCTCTATCCTTGTTACTGCCTATCTGCGATACATCTAAATGCCACACACACAGGGTTCTAGTGCCTTAATCAAACACAGAAAATACTGCTCCTGCTCCAAATGCTTGCATGTCACGTTGAGCCCAGAGACAGCAGATCCACACCTAAAAAGGCACAAGTACTGAAAAACCATGGAAAACACTGAAATAGTTTTTTACAGGGAGCCTTATAGAATATTTCTAAGGGAGACTACCCAGAGGTTAAGGAATAACAGAAGGGCACCAGTGACAAAGTTTTATGAAAACTTTACAGAAAGTGGGAGAGGAAACAAAGAGGATCCTTTTGAGAAAGAAGCTGAGGGACAGACAGGACCAAGAACCCAGAAGGCAGAGGGAGAGAGAGCTGATAAATCAAAGAAAGGAGACAACATTATAAACCTTGGCAAGAACAGTTTTAGGATGGATCCCAGATAACATCCAATGGGATGGATGGGAAAAGCAGAGGAGTTACCTGGAAAAAGTGTTTGACTTTGTGACAGGAAAGAAGGCAATACTAGAGAAGAAGAGGGAAGGAAAACAAAGAGGTGGAGGAGAAAGCTCCCATGGGTTTATTGATTTTCTTTAAAAGAACATTAGAATGCGCCCTTCAGTTCAGATCAAAGGTTCACCTAGCTAAGTATCTCTCTCCAACAGCATTCAAAAGCAGATATCTATGGAGTTTTCTCAAGGATGCCCTCTCAGCTTCCCACAAGGACTTGAACCAGATATGCTCTCCTTTTTATTTCATATCAGTGGATCTTTTTCTCCATGAATTTATTCAGTCATTTTGGAATTCATGCGCATTTTTAGAATGCACAACTTCCACAGCAAGGACTCCCATGGTACAACTACATGCTAATGCAAAGAACTCCTGCTTGCTTTTTAAGTCCTCCATTTGTTTTTGTCTGGTTTTCCTAGTTATTCTACTGGAAAGCCCAGCTTTATTACACTATCTGTTGTTTTCCATATCTCTTATGAACTCCTTAAGGAGTACGAGTCTCTACAGAGATTCCTAGACTCCTCTCATGATTCCCCTTCATTACAAAAATTAAATATTCACTTCTACCATCTGCTTCCTATGTATTAAACAAATTAGCAGCCATAATGACTTTGACCCAGTATCCCCAGTTCTTGTTTCTAAAGCCCCATTACTTGTTAAGACTTTACAATAAGAATTCAGAAAAGAAATACTTTCAGAGGAGAACAAACTGTAGCAGAGATGTGAGGCTGCGACTTTCAGTGTTGTTTCCCTTTGTACAAGCTAAGCCATGTAAAACTGCTGTTATTAACAAGGCATCAGGGATTATTTTTATTCCAGAACATACACATTAAAAGCGATGAAAAATGAGCAGACAGATACACTTCTATGCTTAGAAAATGCGCCTCACTGAAATACAAATTGTTATGACTCAAGTGGAGAAAATAAAGAGTTATGATATTTCCTTTATAATCCCACAGTGGGCTGGTAGCAGAGCAGAGCAGAGAGCCTAGGAACCCCAGCGTCACAACCACTACTGAGACTGCTGGATTACACAGCTGGCCTGTCTCCCTGCTTCAGTTGCTTTGCAATGGGCAACAGAGCACCCTATTCTACAAGGATCATGCTACATGTGAATTAGATGTGATTTAAGCAACAAAATTTAAAACAGATTTTCAGAGAAGAGTTTTATTCAGATCCAAATCAAAATCAAACTCTTAACTTTAAATATGAAACAAAGCCTACTCACTATTACCCTTTGTAAATGAGTCTACGAAAGCATTTATCCAGCAGGAAAGGCATTGACAAGGCAATCTGAGGATAATTGGTTTGGGCAGTTGCACACATGTCAATCAACATAATACGAAGAGCCACCTGTGGTTAAATATCTGCGACTGTATTAAAATCCAAGAGTGACACTGAAGAAAAGCTAGAGTTAGAGTGCACTGGAAGGAAGCAGCACAAACCCTGCCCTGCTCCGCACGCCATAAAGGGTTTGTAGGGTAGAGCGTGAGCAATTTTTCAGATCAATCAGGGGCCAATGGCCAATTTGCTTTACTTCTTTTGTCTTTGTATGGTACTATCATGGTTTTACAACTGTAATTTAATGATATAGTACAGGCCTGGTATGATACAGAGACCCTGAGGAAACCCAGGATGTGGCATAGAGGAGTACAGGCAGGGGATGACAAGAGATGGGGCACAGGCTTGACATCGGAGACCCCACAGCTGTAAGCATCTCACCACTGGCCAGTTAGAGAAATGCAGACCTGCAGACAGGGGAACTGGACAAAGCTGGGTTTAGGGGTAACAAAGAAAACAAAATAATAGTATCTAACACACTTAAAAAGCAGCATATACAGTAACATCAGGTGTAATGTGGAACACCAGACCAAGGAAGAAAGAGAAAGGTGTGAAAATGTGTTAGCTAACACAAAAAAGAAACTCCAAGTGGGTCCTAGAGTGAAGAAGAAACCGTCAAGATGGACATCTTATCCTTCCCAGTGAAGGACCCCAGATGCTGACAGCTTGCCATAACATCCCCACCAACACTACCCACAGCAAAATGAAACCATCAACCTTGGGAACCAGAGGACCAGAAGAAGGGTGAGCATAATACCAGTAAAGGGGTAGAAACTAAGAAGCTTGCATGCAACAATTTTAACTGCATTATTAGTAATGACTTTTTTTTTTTCCACAGAATTACTTCTTATTTTCTGTAATAATATCATCTGGACTGATGATAATGTTTAGACTAAGATTTCAGTTACACTAACATTAAATTCTTAGTTGTATATATATATGGCGTGCCTCCTCTTTGCCCGTAAACAAGATTTTGAGTGTAACAAAGTTTACAGACTATTTAAAAAAAAAAACAGGCTCTGAAACTTTTAACTTTGATCCCATGCACGTTTTTACCCTTTATCAAAGGATAGCTGAGAGTACCACATCCAGTTGTGTATGACTGGGAGAGGGTATTCATGGGAGGGGTCTCATTGCATCAGTTCATGGTATTTACCACCCTTCTCCATTTCACTCATTCCTACTTTACTGCCAGACCCCGTTCCCTGACTGTGGCAGCTTACTGCGGGGCTCCCTGGGAGCTAGGTGAAGTAGTTCCCCAGAACAGGGAGCAAGAACATGACTGGCAGGACAGCTATAAAATGGCAGCTATTATCTCTGGTATTTTGAAATAAAAAAAACTCCATCTGCCCCCTCCACCCCAAACAATTATGCCTTAGGACTACTTGGCTATCACACAGATCCTTGGCCAAGTGCTGCATAGTACAGACACAGTTAGCCCACTCCAAAAGCGTGCTACATCTGAAGACGGAAGATGGGAGCCAGCACACACTGACCAGTGTAGACCCTGGGCTTTCTTCCATATGTGCTCCACAAAGACAGGACAGCCATACCTGGAGCAGATGAGCGCAGGTTTGTCTGGCAGGTGGTAGTAGGGACTAGGAAGGTGTTGCTCCTTAGCTCATGCCAGGGTCCTTCAGCAAAACGCTCGTCTCCTGCCTAGACAAACCATCCCTCACAGCTCAGAGGCCTACTTCAACAGCAACAAAAGTTGAATATCTTATTTGTTGGATATCCTGGACTCTGGCCAGTGACGGTAAAGACTGCAACTCTACTTAACGCGATACTCTACAGAAGTCAGTATAAAAAGCAGAAGGCAGTCTTCAGGATGCAAGCATCATTCCTGTGGTGATGCGCTACAGCAGCCTATGCTAGCAAAGTGCCTGAGGTGACGGAACGTTCATCCCAAAGTACGTAAAACTGTTGGAATCCAGCTGGAAGGTGACACAAACGTGAGGAGATGAGATGAGATACTAGTATTTTGGCAATATTAGCACAGGCAACACTCATCAAAACTAGTAGATCTGTCTAAAACTGTTACACGAAGCAAGGTGGGGAGCAACCATGGGTCAGTCAAGAATACACAATCTTTTACATCGCCTCCTAATTCACGTAATAGTACAAAGTCTACCGCTGCACCACTTGCTGAAGAAGGCAGTCCTGACATTCCTTTTTATTGGTGTATCTGTGCTTTGTCCTTTTGCTATTTCTTTCTCCTGCTCCCTGTAAATCTTTCCAAAGCCAGCACACTGTTCTTATTCATACCTTTCCTTAAAACTCCTCTCTACCACATTAGGTGTAAAAAGTCCTCAACAGCACCCAGGTGGTTGGTGTCCTGCCACCACGGCTCAGAATGATGGCCATTGCTTTCCTCATTCTTCTTTTTATTGTATCAGTGTGTTATCCATAAACTATTATTTAAGATGTAATCCTTTTGCTCTGACAGCTATTTCTTTGTTCCACATCACACAATGTTTGTACAACAGGGAAGAGGTCATAAATGCATCCACAACACAAATGAAAAACAAACTATAACTATGAATTAACGTAATGATCATATATTCACTAGCAAGATGCTCAAAACAAGGACTGGCCTTCATATGCATCTCTAAAATTCGAGCGTATTTTTGCTGTTACATAATTAGCTACAGGAAAAAAATTATAAGTTAACAGACTATTATTAGCATCTCAAAGAGAAGCATTCAGAAGTTAGAAAATGCGAGAATTAAGGTTGCTGGGGCAACCTTCATTTCATTCCATTGGGCACAGGCATTATGATAGCTTAATTCCATAATGACACACTTTGGTTTTTGTAGTTTCCCTGCCTCACTTAAGCTCTCCCAGGCTTACAAGCATGGACAGAGTTCAGACAATAAGTTGCTACCAGTATTTTGGTTTATGTTATTCAACATCTAAAGTCTTTTTTTTTAACGTGTAGCCTAAGTCAGGCACCCAGCAAAGAACATTGCATCCAAACAGTTACATTTTAGCAAATTCTGTATAAACTGAAGATGGTCTTGCTACAGAAAGAATCAACAGTCTTCCGAAATCTTCCTAATAAATGGTGCTACTATCCCTGCCTTTAACAATAATAGTAATAATTAACAAGAACAGGAGTGTGAATAATTATGAAGAATTTGTGTTAGGAAAAAAGAGACATTGTTGCTAGGGAACTAAGGAATGGGTAGGAGGCATTGAAGAGTTATAAGGAGTTTCTCACCTCCAGGTCACCATCATAACTCTGACCACCCTGGGAGGTGCTCCACTGCTACAGTGAAAAATGCCGGAGTGAGAATTTATGCACGCTGAACACGTTTTACTCTGATGACTGTCTTATATTAAATACATTAACAGATTATCATAATTGGGGCTGTTTAGCCTGGAGAAGAGGAGGCTGAGGGGAGACCTCATCGCGCTCTACAACTACCTGAAAGGAGGTTGTAGCGAGGTGGGGGTTGGTTTCTTCTCCCAAGTAACCAGCGATAGGACGAGAGGAAATGGCCTCAAGTTGCGCCAAGGGAGGTTTAGACTGGACATTAGGAAAAACTTCTTTACTGAAAGAGTGGTCAGGCCTTGGAACAGGCTGCCCAGGGAAGTGCTAGAGTCACAATCCCTGGAAGTATTTAAAGACGTGTAGATGAGGCGCTTAGGGACATGGTTTAGTGGGCATGGTGGTGTTGGGTTAATGGTTGGACTTGATGATCTTAGAGGTCTTTTCCAACCTTAATGATTCTATGATTCTAATTCCCACAGCAAAAAGATATTAGAAGCCCATAACAGTCACAATACTTAAATTAAGCATATAGAAAACTCAAGTGACTGTTCTTTTCTGGACCTTTCTTCCAGAATGTGTTTATGATAGCAGCACCTAGAAATTCTGCCCTGGCCCAGGCGTTGACTATGCTACAAGACAAATTGACTGTTGACTATTGCAAAGATACAGTAATCCGACAGGATGATACAGATGAAGAGAGGAAACAGCTAAAAAGTGATGCTTTAAATGCCATTCAATTTTCCTTTCCCTTGCCACAGCTCCCTCTAATGCAGACAAGCCATCAGGAGATGCAAATTGCTGCAAAATCAAGTCCTTCAGTAGGAAGTTTTCCTGTTGCTGACCTATCCAACAAGCATTTCTAATTGTATTTTTAGGTAGGATTTTTGGGTTGTCTCCAAATGAAATTCCTCTCTCTATATAT
>NW_009191523.1:0-1139 GCF_000690835.1 Fulmarus glacialis | reverse complement strand
GGCTGGGAGCAGGGGCCTTGTGTCCCAGCTCTGGGGACATCCCTGGGGAAGGGGCCGGAGAGGAGCACTGGTCCCCAGATCTCTGGGTCTGGCAGCATCCGTGACACCTGAGACGGCAACAGCCTTTCTGGTTCCTCTTCTCCTGTTCCCAGCAGGAGGTTGTACATTTTATTAAAGTTCAGCCGTACGTGTATCTGGCCTAAAAATAAAAGCAAGTACAAGCCAGATCTCTTTCGGCAGGAGGAGAGGCTTAAACCTGAAACTCTGGTGTTGTTGGGCTGGCCTCTCTCCCGGGCCCTCTCTCAGCTGCCACTGTGCCGACCAGCCCTGAACTGGGTAAACTGGGAGCCGTGGAGGGGCAGGCAGTGGGGAGCACAGGGGGTCCCAGCCCCTTCCAGTGGTGAAGCCTTTAGGAGGGTCTTTCTCCTTGCCGCAGGCTGTAGGTACGTAGAAAATTCGGGCTTTTGCGCCTGAACGGGACCTCTCCGTAAAGAGGGAATGTGGGCAGCACTAGGAAGAGGTTTTGGGGAGAAAGAGGCAGTTTTCTTCCCTGCTGAGCGACATCCAGGAGCACGGCCTGAGGTAGAGGCTGGATTCATGCTTGTGAGCTTGCTCACCAGGCTTTGGTGATCGCTCACAGTTTGCATGCAGGAGGAAAAGTGTGTGGGGGGAATTAATCTTTTGAGGTCCAATGACTCATCTTTAGCTTTTTCTCCTAGACCTAAGCCAGACCCATCCACCCCCGTGGTGTGGGGCTGAAGGTCCTGTACAGCCCAGTGCAGCGCGACGATGATAGGGCTGACTCAGAGGTGAGGAATACTGTGTGACCTGGTTACTGGGGCAGATATTGCTCGGCTGCAGCGGGCAGCTGTTGGGGTGGTTGTACGCATGCACTTCGTTATAATGGGGTGGTTAAGAAGGTCTTAATAAGTTCTGAGGCGCGCTGCAGTCGAGCGAGTTCCCGGTAATGACACGAGGGCCGAGGGATGGTGATTTGCAGCTGCCTGGGAAGATGGCACTTCCAGACTGAGCCAGAATGACAGAACTCGTTTGGCCACATCTGGGAGCCGGGAGATCAAAGGGCCTGGCGGTGAGTCACGGCGGCGCGGCGAGGGGTGACGCTGCTCCCCAGGGACGAA